>NC_084758.1:19460330-19500330 GCF_033978785.1 Entelurus aequoreus
GATGAAAGATTTGTGGATGAGTAAAGTGCAAGTGAAGGACTAGTGGGGAGTTGAAGCTATTCAGATAGGGAAGATGCTGTGAGAGCCGGGGGTGACCTGATATTCAGCTGGGAATGACTACAACAGTAAATAAACACAAGACATATATATACTCTATTAGCCACAACACAACCAGGCTTATATTTAATATGCCACAAATTAATCCTGCATAAAAACACCTGCGTGTTTGTTATGCTAGCTCCTCTGCTAGCTCCTAGCTTCATAGAACACGCCAATACAATTCAAACACCTGATCAACACACACAATCACTCAGCCCAAAAGACCGTTCACCTAACCCAAGGTTCATAAAGCTTATATATTTTTAAAAAGTTACGTACGTGACGCGCACGTACGGTACGGTACGTGTTATGCTAGCTCCTAGCTCCTATGCTAGCTCCTAGCTCCATAGAACACGCCAATACAATTCAAACACCTGATCAACACACACAATCACTCAGCCCAAAAGACCGTTCACCTAACCCAAGGTTCATAAAGCTTATATATTTTTAAAAAGTTACGTACGTGACGCGCACGTACGGTACGGTACGTGTTATGCTAACTCCTAGCTCCTATGCTAGCTCCTAGCTCCATAGAACACGCCAATACAATTCAAACACCTGATCAACACACACAATCACTCAGCCCAAAAGACCGTTCACCTAACCCAAGGTTCATAAAGCTTATATATTTTAAAAAAGTTGCGTACATACGCAAAAAAAAGTTGCGCACATTCGGTCAAGCGATCAAATGTTTAGAAGCCAAAGCTGCATACTCACAGTAGCACGTCTGCGTCTTTGTCATCCAAATCAAAGTAATCCTGGTAAGAGTCTGTGTTGTCCCAGTTCTCTACAGGCGTCTGTGTATCGATGTCAAAAGTCCTCCTGGTTAGAGTCTCTGTTATCCGAGTTCTTCCATCTTGACTGCATCTTTCGGGAATGTAAACAAAGAAGCGCCGGCTGTGTACTGTTGTGGCTGACTACGTTCGAAAAATACGTCCATTTCGCACCGACAACTTTGTTCTTTGCTTGCTCAGCTTCTTTCTCCATAATGCAATGAACATGATTGAAACAGATTCACGAACACAGATGTCCAGAATACTGTGGAATTATGAAATGAAAACAGAGCTTTTTCGTATTGGCTTCAATGTGGAAGGCATACCCGTGTTCGCCGGGCTACGTCACGCGCATACGTCATCCTCAGAGGCGTTTCGAACCGGAAGTTTAGCGGCAAATTTAAAATGTCACTTTATAAGTTAACCCGGCCGTATTGGCATGTGTTATAATGTTAAGATTTCATCATTGATATATAAACTATCAGACTGCGTGGTCGGTAGTAGTGGGTTTCAGTAGGCCTTTAATGCACAGGCTTATCTTGGCTGAAGCCTTGGCCCCCCCCTGTACCTGTTAAATAAAACCTCTGCCTGGTTTTTAATGAATACTTAGGCCCACTATGCTACTGTACTTTAATGTTGGTGTGGTACCTGGAGAGCCAAGTGTTTTCTGAGGTGGTACTTGGCGAATAGCTATCTAAAGTACTGTCATTCGATACAAATTGTCTTGTAGCATTTGCCAAATTAGCCTTCCCTCTTTTTGTTTCCTCGTAGAAACGCCACAATGCCGACAGCGTTGTCAACAAAAAGGAATGTCAAGGTACGTAAAAAGTAGTCCATGTCATCGAAGCAGATCATGCTTGATATTGAATCATTCTCTCTCTCCTTTCACTTGTCATAGTATTGAGAAACGGCGCCTGGGAGATCGTGCATTGGGAGAAGGTATGTGCTTGCTGCTAACGAGCGTCGTTTGTGGGACTGCCGTCACTTCATCGATTGGCCCCGGGTCGGGCGAGGCGTCTAATTAATGCAGTGAGAACTGTCAAGAGGCTGCCGTGTTGCTCTCCATCATCATATAATTGTTTTGTTATTGTTGTTGCCGGGAGAAACACCTAACATGAAAACATGCGCAGCCTTTAGGAGCGCCTTACTAGTTTCACTGGAGCAGAGCAGCGTCATGTTTTTAGGAAATGAGTGGCTGTGCTCATTTACTCAGCTGCAATGACAACAGAATTCTTTGCACAATGTATAATTGTACTTTTGTTTATTCCAAGTCATTCAGGCCAGTGTTAAAACGACAACACTCGGTGAGCGAATGCCACTTTGTCTCGTAAACTCTCCGCTTTACAGATGCCTTGACCCGAGATCTACAAAGCGGAGAGAAAGCCCAAGCTCCAGGCACCTCTTCTTTGAACTGCTTTACGACATTTTCTTTGAACTGTTTTGTGACAAAGGCGATTGCTGTTTACGACCCCAGTCCCTTAGAAACAGCTGTTGCCACGTAAACGGGGAAAGTCCAAATAAAAGAGGAGGCGTACCATCTTTCGTCAGAGCATGGTGACACTGTCCAAGGGTACAGGTTTACGCGTTTCTCCTCAATTGAGCCAAATTTAATTCTGTCTCTGTTTAATTCCTTGCTTCTTGTCTTGTTTAATAGATTTCATCAGTGTTTGAACCCGACACCAACCAGAAAGCCGTTAGCAACAAAAATCACGTCGTTTAAAAAGTGCACCGACAGCTTCCTGTTCCTCCAAGTCAACAACACTCTGTCGTTGTCTACAAAAGTACAGTTCTAATTTGTTACATGTATGTTTATTAAAGTATGCAAAAACACACAAACAATTGCGAGGCAATAGACTTTAGTTACTTATACCCAGTAGCGGGCCGTGCGTTTCCCACCTAGGCCTTCAGTGATGTCCGACTTCAATGATTACCTCTCAAAATACCATCATTGATGTCACCACATGACCATTGCTGGAGAAATACTATAGAAACACATTTACTCTGCATTGAAACACATCAACAGTGTACAAAACGGGTTATTTTCTGGCGCAGTTAAAGAGCAATAAACCCGCATCAGCAATTAAAACATGTCTTATGTGGTATTGTCAAAATTAAAATGGCAAAAAACATATTAAACATGAACAAATAAATAAATACATTATTGGAACTACAGTTTGTAGGACCCATTCGACGCCGTATAGCCCCTCCTACCCTAAGACCCTACTTCCTACCCTAATACCCTACTGTGCAATATTACCCTTCGAGTGCAATACGTCTGACACTGATTGTTATTTATTACTCCGGTACTCTTGTCTTGTACTGTATATTGTACAGTATTTTGTATTTCTATAGTGTTTTGTATATTGTACAGGATTGCTTATAATTTTTATTGGATAGTAGTCTATTTCAATTGTTAGTTTTTTTCTTTATTACCTCTTGTGTAGTTTATTTTTACCCCATATTTGTTCCCACTACCGCACCTTAAGTTGGAGTCCTTAATCTCGTTATATGCAAATATAATGACAATAAAGTCCATTATATTCTATTCTATTCATTGATTTGAGTGGAAATGGCGGGCATTTCCCCGTTTCATCGCCGACCTCGTCTCACAAGATGTAGTTTCTCTTAAGTATCCTTCTTGAAAATGGCCGTGCAAATATATAGTATATCTGCCACCTAATCAACATGTTGCTCTCCTTCTTTGTGAGCTCCCGTGACCCTTCCTGTTTTCGTAATTTGTGATTGGATACTCACTTGTTAAGGCCAGCTCGAAGGCCTTACTGACAACAACTTGTGTTCTGATTGGCTATCGCAACTGTCTATCAATGGGGCGGTATAGCTCGGTTGGTGTCGGGTTCAAACACTGATGACATCTATTAAACAAGACAAGAAGCAAGGAATTAAACAGAGACAGAATTAAATTTGGCTCAATTGAGGAGAAACGCAAACACCTGTACCCTTGCACAGTGTCACCACGCTCTGACAAAAGATTGTACGCCTCTTTTATTTGGACTTTCCCTGATTACATGGCAACAGCTGTTTCTAAGAGACGGGGGTCGTAAACTGCCATCGCCTTTGTCACAAAACAGTTTAACAGTCGCATTTTTTGGGGAAATTTATTTGATAAAACCCAACACAAAGAATAGACATTTGAAAGGCAATTTAAAATAAATAAAGAATAGTGAACAACAGGCTGAATAAGTGTACGTTATATGAGGCATAAATAACCAACTGAGAACGTGCCTGGTATGTTAACCTAACATATTATGGCAGTGGTTCTTAACCTGGGTTCGATTGAACCCTAGGGGTTCGGTGAGTAGGCCTCAGGGGTTCGGCACACCCGACACATCATGTAAATAAAAACTTCTTGACGTTAAAGTGCATCCGGCAGTGGAGGCTCCTCTATGGGGTCTTGGGGCACTAGGAGGGTAACCCCTTTACTACTGTTACCCCAGGTGGCCCTTGGCAAAGGCCTAGTACCTGACTGCCCCCTAGCCAGGTATACGGTGAAGACCTCACCGTCTTGGACTCCACGCCACTGGACCCTGACCCGATTCTGTCAAAGATCGTGTGGTGACTGTCTTTGCACCGGTCTCCCCACGTAAAACAAAGTCACGCACAGGCATCCTCCATAAAGGGATACACCCCTACCAGGAGGATCGTCATACTCGTTCGAGTGACCGCCGATGATGGCGATTATGGACACGGCAACAGCCGAAGTCACACCGATTTGCAGGTGTGGAATTTGTTGCGAGTTCATGCACCGTGTTGGTTTTTTCTTTGAACGAGGTGATGTTCATGCACGGCTCATTTTGTGCACCTGTAAAAAAAACAAAAACATAACTTTGTCTTGAATTTGAATTTTTCACTAAAGAAGGGTTTGGTGAGTGCGTATTTGAAACTGGTGGGGTTCGGTACCTCCAACAAGGTTAAGAACCACTGTATTATGGTAAGAGTCATTCAAATAACTATAACATATAGAACATGCTATACGTTTACCAAACAATCTGTCACTCCTAATCGCTAAATCCCATGAAATCTTATACGTCTAGTCTCTTACGTGAATGAGCTAAATAATATTATTTGATACTTTACGGTAATGTGGTAATAATTTCACACATAAGTCGCACCTGAGTATAAGTCGCACCCCCGGCCAAACTATGAAAAAAACTGCGACTTATAGTCCGAAAAATACGGTACATAATACACTGCACAGTGAATATAATGTGTCTCTGTTGCTATGTAACTTTTATAAGCACATAGTAGTGAATAATTTAAGCTTTTTTTTTTCTTTTTTTTACATCACCTTCATGCATATTGTAAAAGACGCTTACTTCCCTATTGGTTTGCAATTCAGTCACTTCTTTTTTTCAAGGCTGGATATTTGCTTTTAGGATTCTGACTTTTATGCAAACATGTGCTGCATATTGTCTCTTCAAAGGGTGCCTTTGATGATTTTAATCAAAACACTTCTAGGTATTCTCAAACTCTGCCATGTGTGCCACTAGTTGTGCGCGGGCTCCATCTCGTGGTACTTTAGCTCTCGTGTTCGAATAATTTTGTTTCATTCGTTATTCAAGCAGTGTTGTATTTCCCTATATTCAAACACAGTGTTGCTGTTCAAACTGTGCGTAATGTTACACTGGCCAAAAATATTAAGTGTACTTCTGCCTTGTTTTGATGAATACTTGGATCTACTACGCTGCTGAATTTTATTGTTGGTCATCACTGGTCAAGATATTGCTTTTTTTGTGTAAATTTTGCATAAATTTTTCTCAACAGTCTTATTTATAACTCGTTTCTTTTTCCGTTCGATTCTGGAGGCTTTCCCAGATTGCCAATGAAACCACGCCCCGCCCTCTCCAAATATATCGGAAATTGTTTCTTGCAAATGTAAACTGTTAAAATATATATATATATATATATATATATATATATGTATGTATGTATGTATGTATGTATGTATGTATGTATGTATGTATGTATGTATGTATGTATGTATGTATGTATGTATGTATATATATATGTGTATATATATGTGTGTATATATATATGTGTGTATATATATGTGTGTATATATATGTATGTATATATATGTATGTATGTATGTATATATATATGTATGTATATATATATGTATATTAGGTCTGCAACAACTAATCGATTATAAAAATAGTTGGCGATTAATTTAGTCATCGATTCGTTGGATCTATGCTATGCGCATGCGCAGAGGCTTTTTTTTTTTTTTTTTTTAAATTAATTTTTAAATTTGTATTTTTTTTAATAAACCTTTATTTATAAACTGCAACGTTTACAAGCAGCTGAGAAACAATAATAAAAATAAGTATGGTGCCAGTATGCTGTTTTTTTTCAATAAAATACTGGAAAGGATAGAAATGTAATTTGTCTCTTTTATCCGATTATTAATCGATTAATCTAAGTAATAATCAACAGATTAATCGATTATCAAATTAGTTGTTAGTTGCAGCCCTAATGTATACATATACATATATAATACAGTATAGGCCAAAAGTTTGGACACACCTAATTTCAATGCGTTTTCTTTATTTTCATGACTATTTACATTGTAGATTGTCACTGAAGGCATCAAAACTCTGCCACCTGTGATGTGAAAACTGTTTCAGGTGACTACATCTTGAAGCTCCTCGAGAGAATGCCAAGAGTGTGCGAAAAAGTAATCAGATCAAAGGGTGGCTATTTTGAAGAAACTAGAATTATAAAACATGTTTTCAGTTATTTCACCTTTTTGTGTTAAGTACATAACTCCACATTTGTTCATTCTTAGTTTTGTTGCCTTCAGTGACAATCTACAATGTAAATAGTGAAGTGAATTATATTTATATAGCGTGTTTCTCTAGTGACTCAAAGCGCTTTTACATAGTGAAACCCAATATCTAAGTTACATTTTTTTTTTTTTTAAACCAGTGTGGGTGGCGCTGGGAGCAGGTGGGTAAAGTGTCTTGCCCGAGGACACAACGGCAGTGACTAGGGTGGCGGAAGCGGGGATCGAACCTGGAACCCTCAGGTTGCCGGCACGGCCACTCTACCAACCGAGCTATACCGCCCCAAAAAGTCATGAAAATAAAGAAAACCCATTGAATGAGAAGGTGTGTCCAAACTTTTGGCCTGAACTATCTATCTATATATATATATATATATATATATATATATATATATATATATATATATATATATATATATATATATATATATATATATATATATATATATATATATATATATATATATATATATATATATGATAGTTATTTTTCAAGACACGGTCGAAAATATACTTTATCTAGATTCACCTGGTCACAGCATTATGTACACCTGCACACTCTCAGATCGATTAAAAAAAAAAAAGCTACTTTTATCATTTATGTCACTGCATGTCGATGGTAAAATGCTACTTTATCCTACCTTTTTTGTGTTTTCTCATCACTGAGAGCTTGACGTAATGTCTAAATAAGAAAATGTACCTCGTTCTGACGTCACAACGTAGCCAGACTGCAAACAGAGAAGCATTCAAAACTACATGCACGAACCGTACGATTTGTGGTTTTGACATTGTTCAACACCGAGTATCCGACGTTGTAACATTTATGTCAGGTTCAAACACTGATGACCTCTATTAAACAAGACAAGAAGCAAAGAATTAAACAGAGAAAGAATTACATTTTGCTCAAATTGAGGAGAGACGCCTGGAAACACTGTACTCTTGTAACAGTGTCTCAGCACGCTCCGCCAAAAGATTGCATGCCTCCTTCTTTTATTTGGACCTTCCCTGACCACATGGTCACGGCTGTTTCAAAGGGACGAGGGTCGTAAATAGTTCACAGAAAAGGTCGGTTCAAAAAAGAAGTTCGTAAAACAGTTGAAAAAGGAGGTTCAAAAAGAAGTTGTCTGGAACTTGGTCAGATCCTGCCTTCTCTCCGCTTTGTAGTCCTTGGGTTAAAACAATATCTTTCTGTTGATTACAATACTTGAAAGAAAACAGAACACCTTCATGTTGCTTCCCCCTACACAGTGGAGTTTTACAAGCCTTCTTCTTGGTAGGGAACTCATTGAAACACAAAGTTTTTGTGATAACTTAGATAAAATTATTCTAACAATTTCACCTCTACCTTCATGTGTGTTTTTTGTGTCCGCCTTCCCGTGGCGTTGTCAATGACCACTTTATTTCCACAGGTAGAAGTGGGTGAAATGTTTAAAATAAGTGGCGGTGATTTCCTGCCTGCAGATGCTGTGGTTTTATCGTCCAGGTATCGAGAGTTCACTCTGAATGCTGCCAATTGGGATTGTCTCCTGCCTCTGTCTCTCTTCTGCTCTTTGCAACTCGGGTTGATTGGGATAGAGAGAATGTTATCTTTGGAATGTAAATATTTATTTAGTGGGTCAGTGGTATTGTTTGGATTGGGGCAGATGAAGGACCCTCAGTACTGACTGCAACGCTCCTGTCCCTCAATCTTTACCAGTTTCTCCTCTTTCTCCTTCCATGTGTTTCCGCCTTTGTCTCCCCTTCCGTCCTGCCGCCTGCCGCCGGTGTGCTAACCTCAGGTGGCTGTCGGGGAAGTCGTCCGAGCTGCCAACGGGGATCACCTCCCGGCTGACCTCGTCATACTGTCGTCCAGGTCAGGAAACCAAGGAACCGTAATGGCAAAGACACTCCATTATCTGCCAGATGTCGGGTGTCAAAAAGCTGCATGTCCACGTCAGGGGAGTTGGCTTTATTGCGAACATTTCTCGCCATTGCCTCGAAAATGTGCATGCTGTCATATTCCAAAATGGAAAGATGGCACATTTTGGAATGAGAGAATTTGCCGGTCAATTAGGACGTTTTTATGAATAGATTTTAGGAGCTTTTTATATAATGGAGAATTTGTTCAGACAAAGACGGCATTGTTCGGCCTGAAAACACAAAATTCTGTTAATATTCTCATTTATCCAGGTTCCTGTGTTCTGGTCAAGACGCTCTCATCCGAGCAGGCTCCATCTGTTAATGGTCAAAAGCTAGTTAGAACAGCTGTCGTCTGAGGGGATGGTGTTGGATCCAAGTATTTAACCTCTGAGGTGGAGGCACGCCTCCATCAAGGATGGCTTGGTTGGTCATTAGGACAGAGTGGAGTGAGACCTCATTCTCATCACTGACAAGTAACACCATCCCCTCAGACTACATCTGTCCTACCTAGTCTTTGAGCAGGAACCGATCAAGGATGAGAGGCAAAACGCCTTGAGAAAACAAACTTGTTCCGCATTTTGTGTGATGCAAACATTAGAGAAGATAAACCACAAATATTTCAGAGCATTTCTCTATGTACAAGGACTCAGTCAGGTAGAGGTAGGAGGCAAAAAAAATAAATATATATATATACATGTGTATATGTGTGTGTATGTATGTATGTATGCATGCATGCATGCATATATGTGTATGTATATATATACTGTATGTATACATACACATGTGTATGTTTGTGTGTATATATGTATGTATGTGTGTATATGTATGTGTGTATATGTATATATGCATGTGTGTATATATATATATGTATGTATATATGTATGTATATGTGTATATATATATTTATGATTGGTGTCTGTCTATCTGTGTTGGCCCTGCGATGAGGTGGCGACTTGTCCAGGGTGTAAATGGATGGATGTACTGTATGTATGTGTATGTGTATACATAAAACCCAAAACCAGTGAAGTTGGCATGTTGTGTAAATCGTAAATTAAAATACAATGTTTTGCAAATCCTTTTCAACTTATATTCAAATGAACAGACTGCAAAGACAAGATACTTAATGTTCAAACTAAGAAACATATTTTTTTGTGTGCAAATAATCAATAACTTAGAATTTAATGGCAGCAACACATTGCAAAAAAGTTGGCACTGTGGCATTTTTACCACTGTGTTACATGGCCTTTCCTTTTAACAACACTCAGTAAATGTTTGGGAACTGAGGAGAGCAATTTTTGAAGCTTTTCAGTTTCCCATTCTTGCTTGATGTACAGCTTAAGTTGTTCAACAGTCCGGGGGTCTTTGTTGTGGTATTTTAGGCTTCATAATGCGCCACACATTATCAATGTTAGACAGGTCTGGACTATAGGCAGGCCAGTCTAGTACCCACACTCTTTTACTATGAAGCCACGCTGTTGTAACACGTGGCTTGGCATTGTCTTGCTGAAATAAGCAGGGGCGTCCATGGTAACGTTGCTTGGATTGCAACATATGTTGCTCCAAAACCTGTATGCACCTTTCAGCATTAATGGCGCCTTCACAGATGTGTAAGTTACCCATGTCTTGGGCACTAATACACCCCAATACCATCATAGATGCTGGCTTTTCAACTTTGCGCCTAGAACAATCCGGATGGTTCTTTTCCTCTTTGGTCCGGAGGACACGACATCCATAGTTTCCAAAAACAATTTGAAATGTGGACTCGTCAGACCACAGAACACTTTTCCACTTTGCATCAGTCCATCTTAGATGAGCTCGGGCCCAGCGAAGCCGGCGGCGTTTCTGGGTGTTGTTGATAAATGGCTTTGGCTTTGCATAGTAGAGTTTTAACTTGCACTTACAGATGTAGTGACTAACTGTAGTTACTGACAGTGGGTTTCTGAAGTGTTTGTGGTGATATCCTTTACACACTGATGTCGCTTTTTGATGCAGTACAGCCTGAGGGATCGAAGGTCACGGGCTTAGCTGCTTACATGCAGTGATTTCTCCAGATTCTCTGAACCCTTTGGAAGGAACCCGTAGAAGGTGAAATCCCTAAATTCCTTGCAATAGCTGGTTGAGAAATGTTGTTCTTAAACTGTTCAACAATTTGCTCACACATTTGTTGACAAAGTGGTGACCCTCGCCCCATCCTTGTTTGTGAATGACTGAGCATTTCATGGAATCTACTTTTATACCCAATCATGGCACCCACCTGTTCCCAATTTGCCTGTTCACCTGTGGGATGTTCCAAATAAGTGTTTGATGAGCATTCCTCAACTTTACCAGTATTTATTGCCACCTTTCCCAACTTCTTTGTCACGTGTTGCTGGCATCAAATTCTAAAGTTAATGATTATTTGCACAAAAAAAAAATGTTTATCAGTTTGAACATCAAATATGTTGTCTTTGTAGCATATTCAACTGAATATGGGTTGAAAATGATTTGCAAATCATTGTATTCCGTTTATATTTACATCCAACACAATTTCCCAACTCATATGGAAACAGGGTTTGTATTTAAATCGTCCCAAAGAGTAATGCTCGGGTCAAAGCTAAAGAATAAAATACAAAGAGTACGAAGAACCATACACGGTTTTAGCAAGATTATTATGTATACCAAGATATTTATTTCTAAGGAGTTATTTCCTGACCATTACATCATCTTGGATGGCTGAACCTCATGGACTGTGGTGTGACTATAAGCCCCTCCCCACCCATGCTGCGTGCTTGGACCAGCACCCTTTTGTTGCTCAAAGAAGTGCTTCACAAAGCGTCCCAGCATGCTCGAGGGTTGTCCCCGTGCCCGCCAATCTGTCAACATGCCCGTCTTTTCTCTCCTGCTTCTGGATGCTCCGCACGCCTTCTCGCTCACATCACACCACTCCGGAGCGTCCTCTCTCCTCCGCTGCCGGCCCCTTTGCCGTTTAATGTCCTTTAATTGATATAGTTGTTGGAAGTAGAAACCTGACATGCCGTAAATGCTCTAATTATAGCTTGGCGGGGCTTACATAAACTGCAAAGAACACGGGGCTTTAATTGGATAGAGGTGCAATATAGTTTCAAACCGACAACTGAGTAGAGACTGTATGTCTTACTTTGTTGCCTTGAATATTGGCCATAACGCTACCATATCAACAAGAATCATTCATATTCTTTATATTGTTTTGTAGTGTGACTTGTTAAAAAAAAAAAGGCTTGATCAAGTGAAATTAACCAGAGAATAATACTAGGTATGAACACACTTATTTATTATTAACCATCCAGAATGGACTTCACATTGAAGTGAAGTGGTAATTTATTTTATTTGGTGGCACCTAGTGCTTTTAATATTTAATTTAGTTAAACTCATGATGCAGGAAGTTGAATGTTGCGGACACGTTTGTTACTGGATACGTTTTAATACTCCTTTCTGCCTTGGAAACGTTCTACATGTAAGTAATAGATAAATAAATAGTACTTTATTGATTCCTTCAGGAAAATAAAAATTCCAGCAGCAGTGTACAGAATTAAGATCGAATTAAAAAAGTAAATAATGGGCGTATAAATGGAAACAAAATAGAAAAATATTACAATAAGAATACAAATAAAAAGCAACAATGAGAATAAAAATATAACAGTAAAAATAAGAATATAACAAGAGAAACTAGGCAGTAGTGACCATGCAATAATATGCAACTATGATTATTTTATATCACATTTTTTAGACTGCAGAGGTGTTTAACTAAGGACACATGGGGCCTGATCTACCAAGATCCAAATATCACGTGCTAAACAGCGAGTGCTAACTATAAATTTGCGTGTACTATTAGTACTATTAGTTAAAGTACCAATGATTGTCACACACACACACACTAGGTGTGGTGAAATTTGTCCTCTACATTTGACCCATCCCCTTGTTCACCCCCTGGGAGGTGAGGGGAGCAGTGGGCAGCAGCGGTAGCCGCGCCCGGGAATCATTTTTGGTGATTCAACCCCCAATTCCAACCCTAGGTGCTGAGTGCCAAGCAGTGAGGTAATGGGTGCCTTTTTTATAGTCTTTGGTATGACTCGTGATATACTAAGACTGCGTGTACAAATATATGAAAAAATGGTGCAAATAGTTTTTTTGCGTGTAATACGCGGCTTTCGCCATGGAGACACTCATTTACTGCACATTCAGGTGAGCATGCTCATTCCTGTGGCGTTTTGCTGTTTTGAAACATGCGGCAGACACGTACCACTTTTTGTGGGCATTTTAGGAGCGTGCTAAATGTGCGCCCTTGGAGACGCTGGCGCTAACTGCGAGAGCGCACTGGCGTGTTCCTGAGGCCGGAAAATATTGCATTTAAAAAATATATATATATATAGTAGATAAATGAAAAAAATTACGTAATGAAAAAAAGCAGCAGACACCTACAGAGCCCCTATTTTTTTGAATATTTTTAATATTTAAAAAAATTTTTTTAGACATGTATCTCGTGCGCACGAGAAACTTTTTATAAAGTTCTAAAAAAAAAATACTAAAAATTTATAATTTATTTATTTTTTATTTTATTTTTTTAGACATGTATCTCGTGCGCACAGATACATGTTTAAAAAAAATACAAAAATAAAAATGTATAATTTATTTAAAACATTTTTTTTAGACATGTATCTCGTGCGCACGGATACATTTCTAAAAAAAATACAAAAATAAAAATGTATAATTTTTATTTATTTATTTTATTTTTTTAGACTTGTATCTCGTGCGCACAATAAACTATCTGGTGCATGTCGAGATACATGTCTAAAAAAAATTTAAATAAAATAATTATAAAAATTATAATTTTATTTTTTTCATAACTTTATAAAAAGTTTCTTGTGCACACTATATAAATGTCTAAAAAAAAAAATTATAAAAAAATGTGTTTCCTCCATGTCCCTTTAGGGCAGGGGTCCCCAAACTACGGCCCGCGGGCCGGATCCGGCCCCCCGCATCCAAAATCTGGCCCACAGGAAGTCCCAAGTTAAAAAAAAAAAAAAAAAAAAATTTTTTTTTTTTTTTTTTTTTTTTTTTAAATCTTTCCTTTCTAATCCATTTTCTACCGCTTGTTACTCTTGTTGTCTCCTAGTCGCTCAGGCAAATCATATTGTCTAAAAATAAATGTTCCCATCGATAACGTGACAATGTTAAATGTTGATGAACATCAATGTTAATTGATGTTAAATGACAAAACAGATTATAAAGACAATGTACATATATATATATATATACATATATACGCACGCACGCAGCCAAGCCCCCGGACAAATTTTTTTAACCCAATGCGGCCCCCGAGTCAAAAAGTTTGGGGACCCCTGCTTTAGGGGCTCCGTAGACACCAAAACACATCAATTAAGTTTGTTTTATTTAGCTCAAGTCATCCAGCAGCTATACAATTTGAAAAGGATATTGCTAAATACACATATGTCCAATATTTTTAATGTTTTGACAGTCCTTATATGTTGACAAGTACATGTAGGACGGAGCTGCAGCGTGATCGCTTCCTTTTTTTTTTTTTTACAGCCATTTCTGTTGCAACTGCCAGTTTACACACGGTTCTGCAAGTTTGGCCAACTCGGGTTTCAGACCATCTCCTCAATGATTGGTCAAAAGGCAGTCACGTGACTCCAGGGTGCCATGACTGCTACCACGTGTGAGATGATGCTAAGACAGACTAAAATAATGTTATTTGGTAACAGTAGAAGAGAAAGTCAAATCACAAATACCGGTAGTCATTATTAAGTACTTATTAATGCCTTATGGCAGGGGTGTCCAAACTTTTTCCACTGAGGGCCGCACACGGAAAAATGTAAGCATGCGGGGGCCATTTTGATATTTTTAATTTTCAAACTATAACAAAATATATGGATTTTTTTTTTTTAAACCTTTAGGGCTCCCGGGGACCATAAAGGGTCTCAGTCATTAAAACGTTAAGTCAAATTATTATTTTTTATTTAACGCTTACAGTAAATCTCTATATCAACTTCAGGTTGATAAAAAGTAAAAAAAAAAAAAAAAAGCCTTTTCTGTCAAAGACAACTTTGTTTTTTATAGCAAAACTGGAAATATGCAGTATTTAGTAATTAGAGCTCTAAAAGATCAATAATGCAGGACACCATTGATTTTAATTATTATTTTTCAGAAATCAATGAAAATATTAATAAAATCCCACTAAATATGTTTGGGATCCAAAAGGTCCCCCACTCATAAAGTGATACATTTTTATTAGTTTTTTTTTACTTTTAACACTTAAGTTCCGAAATCAACTTCATATATATCTGTCGATTTTACGTTTGAACTATTATTTTGTTTGTTTTTATGCTCTTTTGTCAAAAAAATCTTTGATGTTTTTATATGGCAACCACACAATATATGCAATATTTTTTCCACATAAAACATTTTAAAGTGACATTTTTGAAGTAATTGGAGCCTTGAATAGGTCAATAATTCATTATAACATAGATTTTTTGTCTTTTTTTTTTTTGAGCAATGGCAAAAAATAAATAAAGAGAGAAAAGGAAAAAAAACAGCCTGCATGGCAGCTTTGTGTCAACATTGCAACTTTTTCTCGTTAGATTTCACCTCATTCCAATTTTTTAAATGTTTATTTTTTATTTTTGCAATGCTATCAATTTTGCAATTTTTGCAGAAGGTGTGGCGGGCCGGTAAACAATTAGCTGCGGGCCGCAAATGGCCTCCGGGCCGCACTTTGGACACCCCTGCCTTATGGTAACACTTTAGCATGGGGAGCATATTCACCATTAATATATATGGAACGGTATAGCTCGGTTGGTGGAGCGGCCGTGCCAGCAACTCGAGGGTTCCAGGTTCGATCCCTGCTTCCACCATCCTCGTCACTGCCGTTGTGTCCTTGGGCAAGACACTTTACCCACCTGCTCCCAGTGCCACCCACACTGGTTTAAATGTAACTTAGATATTGGGTTTCACTATGTAAAGTGCTTTGAGTCACTAGAGAAAAGCGCTATATAAATATAATTCACTAATTCTCTAATTAGTTGCTTATTAACATGCAAATGAGTAACATATTGGCTCTTAATTAGTCATTATTAAGTACTTATTAATGCCTTATTCTGCATGGCCTTATTATACAACCAGTAACCCATTAACTAAGAGTCTTCCCTCAATAACCTCAGAATTATTGCTTATTAGTAACCCTAACCCTTATATGTTCCATATGGTGTCTAGTTACTTAGAATATGTTCCCCATACTAAAGTGTTATCTATTTTATTTTTATATAATATATACAATATATAACTATTACCATGTAAAGTATTACATTATATGTAAAAAAAAAAAAAAAGGGGCAGCATAAAATAGAGAGTAGATCCAGCAGAAAATAGACATTATAAACAAGGAGAGGTAGCTAACATAGAAGGTGTCAGGTAATAGACAGATATCATCTATTGATGTATGGCGAGTGATTACACATCTGGATGGAGTCTTAATTTAAAAAGTATACAGCAGGGGTATCCAAACTTTTTCCACTGAGGGCAGCGCACGGAAAAATTAAAGCATGTGGGGGTCATTTTGATATTTTTCATTTTCAAATCATAACAAAATATATGCATTTTTTATTTATTTTACCTTTAGGGGTCCCGGGGACCATAAAGGGTCTCAGTCATTAAAATGTTAAAAATAAGTCAGATTATTATTTTTTAAAAATTATTTAACGCTTACAGTAAATCTCTATATCAACTTCAAGTTGATATAAAGTAATACAAATTAAAAAAAATGTTTTATGGCTTTTCTGTCAAAAACAACTTAGTTTTTTTTTTTTATAGTAAAACTGAAATATGCAGTATTTAGTAATTAGAGCCCTAAAAGATCAATAATGCAGGACACCATTGATTTTAATTATTTCATATTTTTGAGTAATCACAGTGAAAAGATAAATAAAAAAATCACTAAATATATTTGGGATCCAAAAGGTGCCCCATTCATAAAGTGATACATTTTTATTAGGTTTTTCTTTTACTTTCAACACTTAAGTTACGAGATCAACTTCAGATAGATCTGTCCATTTTATGCTGGAACTATTTTTTGTTTCTTTTATCTGCTTTTGTCAAAGAAAACTTTGATGTTTTTATATGGCTACTACACAATATATGCAATATTTACCACATAAAACATTTTAAAGTGAAATATTTGAAGTAATTGGAGCCCTGAAAATAATTCATTATAACATGGATTTTTTGTCATTATTATTATTTTTTTTAGCAATGGCAAAAAAAGAAAAATGAAAAAAAAAATAGCCTGCATGGCAGCTTTTGTGTCAACATTGCAACTTTTTCTCATTAGATTTCACCTCATTCCACTTTTTTTAAAGGCCTACTGAAATGATTTTTTTGTATTTAAACGGGAATAGCAGATCCATTCTATGTGTCATACTTGATCATTTCGCGATATTGCCATATTTTTGCTGAAAGGATTTAGGAGAGAAAATCGACGATAAAGTTCGCAACTTTTGCTCGCTGATAAAAAAAAGCCTTGCCTGTACCGGAAGTAGCGTGACGTCACAGGAGCTAGGATTCCTCACAATTCCCCATTGTTTACAATGGAGCGAGAGAGATTCGGACCGAGAAAGTGATGATTACCCCATTAATTTGAGCGAGGATGAAAGATTCGTAGATGAGGAACGTTACAGTGAAGGACTTGAGAGGCAGCGATGGACGTATCTTTTTTCGCTCTGACCGTAACTTAGGTACAAGCTGGCTCATTGGATTCCACACTCTCTCCTTTTTCTATTGTGGATCACGGATTTGTATTTTAAACCACCTCGGATACTATATCCTCTTGAAAATGAGTCGAGAACGCGAAATGGACATTCAGTGCCTTTTATCTCCACGACAATACATCGGCGAAATGCTTCAGCTACGAGCTAACGTGATAGCATCTTGCTTTAACTGCATATAGAAACAAAAGAAATAAACCCCTGACTGGAAGGATAGATAGAAAATCAACAATACTATTAAACCGTGGACATGTAAATACACGGTTAATGCTTTCCAGGCTGGCGAAGGTTAACAATGCTGTGCTAACGACGCCATTGAAGCTAACTTAGCAACCGGACCGCACTATGCTATGCTAAAAACATTAGCTCTCCACCTACGCCAGCCAGCCCTCATTTGCTCATCAACACCCGTGCTCACCTGCGTTCCAGCGATCGGCAGAAGGACGAAGGACTTCACCCGATGCGTTTGGCGGCCCGGAGACGTAGGAAGTCAAGGTGAGGTCGGCGGCTAGCGCGGCTAGCGCTCCAACAAAGTCCTCCTGGTTGTATTGCTGTAGTCCGCTGCTAATACACCGATCCCACCTACAACTGTCTTCTTTGCAGCCTTCATTGTTCATTAAACAAATTGCAAAAGATGTCCAGAATACTGTGGAATTATGAAATGAAAACAGAGCTTTTTGTATAGGATTCTACGGGGTACCATAACTTCCGTTATACTGACTTCGCCACGTGCATACGTCATCATACCGCGACGTTTCAGCCGGATATTTCCCGGGAAATTTTAAATTTCACTTTATAAATTAACCCGGCCGTATTGGCATGTGTTGCAATGTTAAGATTTCATCATTGATATATAAACTATCAGACTGCGTGGTCGGTAGTAGTGGCTTTCAGTAGGCCTTTAATGTTCTTTTTTATTTTTACAATAGTATTTCCAGAATGTGTGGCGGGCCGGTAAACAATTAGCTGCGGCCGCAAATGGCCCCCGGGCCGCACTTTGGACACCCCTGGCATACATCAAGAGGTCGCCTACAGCCACAGCCACAGCTGGTATTTTGCCAATGTATTTTGACCCGGCGCTAATTAAGAGGGCTGTATTTGCCCGAGTAGACCAGACACTGTGATTAGTCGACGCCGAGGCATTAATTGGAGCATTTAAGGCGGTATTCTACTTGTGGGTTGCATCCTGCCTGAGATCACTAACCACCTCTTTACGGTTGCGGTGTCTTCCTCCCGCCGCCACAGTGAGCCGCAGGGGATGTGCTACATCGAAACGTCCAACCTGGACGGCGAAACAAACCTCAAAATCCGACAGGTGAGTCGCACGATGATGCCGTCGTACTTGTTGACGCTCAAGGGTCCATCCCAACACTGCAGGGTCTCCAAGTGACCACCGACTTCAAGGACATCGACAGCCTGGCACGCCTCTCGGGGCGGATGGAGTGCGAGTGCCCGAACCGCCACCTCTACGAGTTTGTGGGCAACATCCGACTCGACGGACACAGGTGACTCACAGGTCCACTTCTCGTAGCAGCCGGGGTCCATTAGCCCAGACTGGAAGGCACCTGGTGCACGGAAATCCAATTAGTTTGTTTAAGGGGTGCGTCATTGCAGGGAAAATGCATTTCCTTCCTGTTTTATGACATCTTTGATTTGATCTGATCAGTCAGGGGACTAAAAAGCTTCCATGAGTAAGCAACTTTCAATTTTTTATTTTTTTTTAGTGGGTTAATGGTGTTTTTGTGTGTTTGTTATTTACTTTGTCTTATAATCTGGACCATTCGCTTGCAAGGCTGGGAATTCTTAACTAAAATGACCAAGCAGCCCTTGATGCTCCAAGTACCAACAGTCAAATGCAGTAGCGTAGTAGGCCTAAGTATTCATTAAAGACAAGACAACACGTATATTTAATATTTTGGCCACAGTTTGAACAGTAAACTTTTAACTAAAATTAGCAACAGTGGAAGGATTTAGACCAGTGGTTCTCAAACTTTGTTTTACCAAACAGCCCGTGGTGCTCTAAGTCCGTGTTTTTCAACCACTGTGCCGCGGCACACCGGTGTGCCGTGAGATACAGTCTGGTGTGCCGTGGAAGATTATCTAATTTCACATATTTGGGTTGAAAACATTTTTTGCAAACCAGTAATTATAGTCAACAAATGATGTGTTGTTGTTGAGTGTCGGTGCTGTCTAGAGCTCGGCAGAGTAATCGTGTAACACTCTTCCATATCAGTAGGTGGCAGCCGGTGGCTAATTGCTTTGTAAATGCAGGTAAAAAGGTGTCTGATGCTAAAACCAAAAATAAACAAAAGGTGAGTGCCCTTAAAGAAAGGCATTGAAGCTTAGGGAAGGCTATGCAGAACAAAATTAAAACTGAACTGGCTACTGAGTGAACAAAAACAGAATGCTGGACGACAGCAAAGACTTACTGCGGAGCAAAGACGGCGTCCACAATGTACATCCGAGCATGACATGACAATCAATGTCTCCACAAAGAAGGATAAAAACAGCTGAAATATTCTTGATTGCTAAAACAAAGTAGATGCGGGAAATATCGCTCAAAGGAAGACATGAAACTGCTAGAGGAAAATACCAAAAAAAGAGAAAAAGCCACCGAAATAGGAGCGCAAGACAAGAACTACACACAGGAAAACCGCAAAAAAGTCAAAATAACTGTGACAGTGGTGGTGACAGTACACCTACTTTGAGACAAGAGCTATAGTGCTGCATGTTTGGTTATGGTTTAAAGTCATAATCCAACAATTGCGACAATGACTTTTAACTGTCAACTGAGTTCATAATTTCTGCTGGTGGTGTGCTTCCGGATTTTTACAACGCAAAACATGTGCCTTGGCTCAAAAAAGGTTGAAAAACACTGCTCTAAGTAACAACAGTCAAATGCAGTAGCGTAGTAGGCCTAAGTACTCATTAAAAACAAGGCAACAAGTATATTTAATACTTTGGCCACAGTAACATTACACACAGTTTGAACATTACATGAGTGGAAGGATTTAGACCAGTGGTTATCAAACTTTGTTTTACCAAGCAGCCCTTGGTGCTCCAAGTACCAACAGTCAAATGCAGTAGCGTAGTAGGCCTAAGTACTCATTAAAAACAAGGCAACAAGTATATTTAATATTTTGGCCTCTGTAACATTACACACAATTTGAACAGTCAACTCTTAACTAAAATTAGCAACAGTGGAAGGATTTAGACCAGTGGTTATCAAACTTTGTTTTACCAAACAGCCCTTGGTGCTCCAAGTACCAACATTTAAATGCAGTAGCGTAATAGTCCTAAATATTCATTAAAGACAAGACAACACATATATTTAATATTTTGAGCACAGTTTAAACAGTCAACTCTTAACTGAAATTAGCGACGGTGGAAGGATTTAGGCCTAGTGGTTCTCAAACTTTGTTTTACCAACCAGCCCGTGTTGCTTCAAGTACCAACAGTCAAATGCAGTAGCGTAGTAGGCCTAAGTATTCATTAAAAACAAGGCAACAAGTATATTTCATATTTTGGCCACAGTAACATTACACACAGTTTGAACAGTACATGAGTGGAAGGATTTAGACCAGTGGTTCTCAAACTTTGTTTTACCAAACAGCCCTTGGTGCTCCAAGTACCAACAGTCAAATGCAGTAGCGTAGTAGGCCTAAGTACTCATTAAAAACAAGGCAACAAGTATATTTAATATTTTGGCCTCTGTAACATTACACACAATTTGAACAGTCAACTCTTAACTAAAATTAGCAACAGTGGAAGGATTTAGACCAGTGGTTATCAAACTTTGTTTTACCAAACAGCCCTTGGTGCTCCAGGTACCAACAGTCAAATGCAGTAGCGTAATAGTCCTAAATATTCATTAAAGACAAGACAACACATATATTTAATATTTTGAGCACAGTTTATACAGTCAACTCTTAACTGAAATTAGCGACGGTGGAAGGATTTAGGCCTAGTGGTTCTCAAACTTTGTTTTACCAAACAGCACTTGGTGCTCCAAGTACCAACAGTCAAATGCAGTAGCGTAGTAGGCCTAAGTATTCATTAAAGACAAGACAACACATATATTTAATATTTTGAGCACAGTTTAAACCGTCAACTCTTAACTGAAATTAGCGACAGTGGAAGGATTTAGGCCTAGTGGTTCTCAAACTTTGTTTTACCAAACAGCCCTTGGTGCTCCAAGTACCAACAGTCAAATGCAGTAGCGTAGTAGGCCTAAGTATTCATTAAAAACCTGGCAACACATATATTTAATATTATGGCCACTGTAACATTACACATAGTTTCAACAGTCAACTCTTAACTAAAATTAGCAACAGTGGAAGGATTTAAACCAGTGACTCTCAAACTTTATTTTACAAAAAAAGCCCTTGGTGCTTTAATTACCAACAGTCAAATTCAGTAGTGAGGTAGGCCTAAGTATTCATTAAAAACAAGGCATTACATATATTTAACATTTTGGCCACTGTAACATTACTGTAATTTTAGTGAAGTATTTACTGTTCAAACTGTGTGTAATGTTACAGTGGCCAAAATATGAAATATACTTGTTGCCTTGTTTTTAATGAATACTTAGGCCTAGTGCAGGGGTGTCCAAACTTTTTCCACTGAGGGCCGCACACTGAAAAATCAAAGCAAGCGGGGGCCATTTTGATATTTTTCTATTTTAAAAACCAATACAATATATGTATAAAAAAGATACATTTAGGCCTCCACTCAGGCTTGATCCCGGGGACCCCAAAGGGTTTTAGTAAAAAAATATTATAAATGTGTCATTATTCAGTATTATTATTTTTATTATTATTCAAGTTTTAAATCCCCAGAGAAAACCCTGTTTTTTTATGGAAAAAACACAAAATATGCAATATTTTCACCCAATAAAATTTTTAAGTGGAATATTTGAGATTATATAATAATTGGAGCCTTAAAAAGGTCAATAACTCATAACACCATTGATTCATTATTATTTTTTGAGCGATGACACTTAAAAACAAATCACACTAAAATTATTGGGGAACCAAAAGGGTCCTACTCATTAAAGTGTTAAAAAATAAATTATACATTTTTTTTACTGTTTACTTTTAACACAATAATCTCGATCAACTTCAGATCTATCCGTCAATTATAAATTGTATTGTTGTTTGTTTTTTGTTTGTTCGTTTTAGGCCCTTCTTTAAAAAAACCAAAAAAAAAACAGCTCAATTTTGTATATGGCAAACACAAAATATGCAACATTTTCCCCCAAAAATATCTCAAAGTGCATTATTTAATGTGACGTAATTGGAGCCTTGGATAAGTCAATAATTCATAATAAAATTGATGTTGATTCATTATTATTTTTTAAAGAAAGAAACAGCTTGCATGGCAGCTTTGTGTTATTAGAGTAAACATTGCAACATTTTCTTGTTACATTTCACCTGTTTGGTCTTTCATACCACTTTTTATGTTTTACATTTTTTTAATCGTATTTTAAAATGGGCCTGTGGGGCCGTTAAAAAATGACATGCAGGCCGCAAATGGCCCCCGCGCCGCACTTTGGACATCCCTGGCCTAGTGGTTCTCAAACTTTGTTTTACCAAACAGCCCCTTGGTGCTCCAAGTACCAACAGTCAAATGCAGTAGTGTAGTAGGCCTAAGTATTCATTAAAGACAAGGCAACAAGTATGTTTAATACTTTGGCCACGGTTTGAACAGTACCACTGTGTTTAAATACAGGAAATAAAACACTGTACTTTCATCAAGTGATTATTTAGCGCACCACTAGTGGAGTCGCTGATGTAGATCCGTATTGTGTGTTCCGCTGCAGCACAGTGCCGCTGGGCCCGGACCAGATCTTACTGAGAGGAGCCCAGCTGAGGAACACGCAGTGGGTGCACGGCGTGGTGGTCTACACAGGACACGACACGAAGCTCATGCAGGTACCAGACTTTTTTTTGGATCGGACGTTTTGAAGGACAATCTTTCACCAGTTGGACCGTTCCCAAGTCCCTGACGTCGCACAATGGTGTATTGGACGTGGCGGAATTTGGAGCGTTTCAAAGTGCTTTTTAGTTTTGTGCCTTAAATCAAATGAGCTGTTTGTCCGTCCACGAGTGTGTCCAAAATGAAGCCTTTTTAAGGATGTGCAGCGAAGCCTACCTTTTGCCAAAGTGAGGGTTGGGATGCATTGGGCAGCATGACTAGCAGGGAGACGTCCACTCATAAAAGGTCTTTATAGTTGGAACAATACCAAAAAAGTCACGTTTACATAATAGTGCATTGTGGAGGGACGTTAGCCGCCTGTGAGGACTTGCAGGACAGAGCCCGAATGTGTCATCAACATGCATTATCACGATATGACGACAGCAATAAAAGCTCTATCTGCCAAATTGACGTTGCCGATATTGCGCAACCCTACAGGGAACCCTCTTTATAAGTTTATAAGCCCCCCGCTCTACAAGCTTTGTAAAGAAAAGGAGGAAAGAGGCTTCGCTACACATCTTAAAGTTAAGCGTACACCTCTGCCTACTATCTACAGTCGGCTACGGATTTGTGCTAGCCCCGTTTTTGTATCAAAGTGAAACGGTTTGCATCTTTTGCTCGTCAGATAGTCACGGTCAAAAGTTTACACACACTTGTAGATAACATAATGTCATGGCTGTCTTGAGTTTCCAATCATTTATAAAACTCTTTTTTTTTGGTGATAGAGTGATTGGAGCACATACTTGTTGGTCACAAAAAACATTCATGAAGTTTGGTTCTTTTATGAATTTATTATGGGTCTACTGAAAATGGGGTCAAAAGTATACGTACAGCAATGTTGATATTTTGGCAAGTTTCACTGCAATAAGGCGCTTTTGGTAGCCATCCACAAGCTTCTGGCAAGCTTGTTGTTTAATTTTTGACCACTCCTCTTGACAAAATTGGTGCAGTTCAGCTAAATGTGTTGGTTTTCTGACATGGACTTGTTTCTTCAGCATTGTCCACACGTTTAACTCAGGGATTTGGGAAGGCCATTCTTAGACTATGTCTCCCGGCTGGCCTGGGAACGCCTCGGGATCCCCCGGGAGGAGCTGGACGAAGTGGCTGGGGAGAGGGAAGTCTGGGCTTCCCTGCTTAAGCTGCTGCCCCCGCGACCCGACCTCGGATAAGCGGAAGAAGATGGATGGATGGATTCTTAAACCTTAATTCTAGCCTGATTTAGCCATTCCTTTACCACTTTTGACGTGTGTTTGGGGTCATTGTCCTGTTGGAACACCCAACTGTGCCCAAGACCCAACCTCCGGGCTGATGGTTTTAGGTTGTCCTGAAGAATTTGGAGCAGGGGTCACCAACGCGGTGCCCGCGGGCACCAGGTAGCCCGTAAGGACCAGATGAGTAGCCCGCTGGCCTGTTCTAAAAATAGCTCAAATAGCAGCACTTACCAGTGAGCTGCCTCTATTTTTTTAAATTGTATTTATTTACCAGCAAGCTGGTCTCGCTTTGCTCGACATTTTTAATTCTAAGAGAGACAAAACTCAAATAAAATTTGAAAATCCAAGAAAATATTTAAAGACTTGGTCTTCACTTGTTTAAATAAATACATGCATTTTTTAATTCTTTGCTTCTTATAACTTTCAGAAAGACAATTTTAGAGAAAAAATACAACCTTAAAAATTATTTTTAGGATTTTTAAACACATATACCTTTTTACCTTTTAAATTCCTTCCTCTTCTTTCCTGACAATTTAAATCAATGTTCAAGTATTTTTTTTATTATTATTATAAAGAATAATAAATACATTTTGATTTAATTCTTCATTTTAGCTTCTGTTTTTTCGACGAAGAATATTTGTGAAATATTTCTTCAAACTTATTATGATTAAAATTCAAATAAATTATTCTGGCAAATCTAGAAAATCTGTAGAATCAAATTTAAATCTTATTTCAAAGTGTTTTGAATTTCTTTTAAAATTTTTGTTCTGGAAAATCTACAAGAAATAATGATTAGTCTTTGTTAGAAATATAGCTTCGTCCAATTTGTTATATATTTTAACAAAGTTTAACCTATTTAAAACATGTCATCAAAATTCTAAAATTAATCTTAATCAGGAAAAATTACTAATGATGTTCCATAAATTATTTTTTTAATTTTTTCAAAAAGATTCGAATTAGCTAGTTTTACTCTTCTTTTTTTCGGTTGAATTTTGAATTTTAAAGAGTCGAAATTGAAAATAAACTATGTTTCAAAATTTAATTTTCTTTTTTTTTCGTGTTTTCTCCTCTTTTAAACCGTTCAGTTAAGTGTAAATATCATTAATTATTAATAATAACATAGAGTTAAAGGTAAATTGAGCAAATTGGCTATTTCTGGCAATTTATTTAAGCGTGTATCAAACTGGTAGCCCTTCGCATTAATCAGTACCCAAGAAGTAGCTCTTGGTTTCAAAAAGGTTGGTGACCCCTGATTTGGAGGTACCGCATTTTTCGCACTATAAGGCGCACCTTCAACGAATGGCATATTTCAAAACTTTGTTCATATATAAGGCGCACCTATGCATCCATTAGATGGCGCTGCGCTAAAGGGAATGTCAACAAAACAGTCAGATAGGTCAGTCAAACTTTATTACTAGATTACAAACCAGCGTTCTGACAACTCTGTTCACTCCCAAAATGAATAAAACAGCTGTTTTATTATTTTCCCCGAGGTAAAGTCAGTGACGTGGTGTTTTGTTTATCTTTTAACAACAGCAAGGTATAACATGTAGTGCAACATTTATATCACATAGTGGAGGGGAACGTTTCCCTGATTCAATAAACAGGTAAAAAACAGTCTGATACTGTTACGGTAAATCAAACGTTAGTGCAGAGCAATAACAATATATCAATAACTCAACGTTGCTCAAACGTTAATGTCACACAACACACAAAATAAACATGTAAAACTCACTTTATGAAGTTATTCCTCATCCACGAATCCCTCAAATTCTTCTTCAGTGTCCGAATTAAACAGTTGGGCGAATACGGCATCCAACATGCATCCAACATGCATCCAACATGCTCCGTCTCGTCGAAGTCGTCATTAATGGAGTCAGTGTCGCTGCTGCTCTATTCCCGTGTTTTACTGCGTGACTGATCGTCTTAAGTTTAAACTCTGCGTCGTAAGCGTGTATCTTAATAGGAGCCATTTTGGGGTCTTTACATAAACAAACAAATAGAAATGAAACGGCACGCCTCGCGCAGTCATATATCCCAGCATGCACCGCACACTTCTTCTTCTTCTACGGGGGCGGCTGCTTACCTTAGAAGAAGAACTTCTTCTTCTACGGGGGCGGCTGCTTACCTTAGAAGAAGAACTTCTTCTTCTACGGGGGTGGCTGCTTACCGTAGAAGAAGAAGCGCTTCTTCTACGGGGGAAAAAGAAGTTGGCGGCTGCTTACCGTAGTTGTGAGACCTAAACTTTATGAAAATGAAGTTTAGGTTTGTTGTGGCTCAATATTGGTCCATATATAAGGCGCACCGGATTATAAGGCGCACTGTCAGTTTTTGAGAAAATTGGAGGTTTTTAGGTGCGCCTTATAGTGTGGAAAATACGGTAATCCTCCTTTTTCATTGTCCCATTTACTCTCTGTAAAGCACCAGTTCCATTGGCAGCAAATCAGGCCCAGAGCATAATACTACCACCACCATGCTTGACGGTAGGACTGGCGTTCCTGGGATTAAAAGCCTCACCTTTTCTCCTCCAAACATATTGCTGGGTATTGTGGCCAAACAGCTCCATTTTTGTTCCGTCTGACCACAGAACTTTCCTCCAGAAGGTCTTATATTTGTCCATGTGATGTTAGATGAAACAAAAATTGAGCTGTTTGGCCACAATACCCAGCAATATGTTTGGAGGAGAAAAGGTGGGTCACATTTTCAGTAGACCCATAATAAATTCATAAAACAACCAATTTTCATGAATGTTTTTTGTGACCAACAAGCAATGTTCCCTCTAATTGTTCATGTGTGTGAGCAAACACAAAAACTCCCTGAGCATTCAGTGGAGCCCATGTGAGCAACATCACACGTGGCAATACCAGCAGCACACCTGTCTCAAACCAATGTTTTATAATAACACTCAAATGAGAGGAGTCATTTTCATGAGATTATTTAGTAATATTAGTGATTTGGCCCACTTGTAATGAAAATAAAAGAAATCTTGTTTTTCATAAGCTATGGAATAGTATTGTACAATATGTCTGGGTGGGGGTCCTGCTTTGGAAATCATTTGTACCCCTTTCAGAGATCACATTTAGTTCCCCTTAAACATCCTCATGTTGCACAATGAAATGTAAGCATAGGATGAAGTGGGCATTCCTGTAACTTTCTCTAGTAACAGCATTCCATGATTAATATAAATAAATTAACATTAATAATAAATGACAGTAGAATAAGCACACGTACGACTGAGGAGTCATAGTGTAACTGTGTGGTGTTTGAGTTGTCCGAATTTTTGTGTGGCCATAAACGCACCAGTGGCTTAGTGGTATGCGTGTTGGTGACAGATGACAAGTTGGTTTTGGCCTGGTTTGTACGGCAGAAAATGAGATAGAAGTTTTTTACTCATGTTTTTGGTATGGTTATGGCCCAATATAAACAGTTTTGCTCAATAAAATGATCGATATAATTCCTGTCCTCGTAGCATCTCGATAGACGTTACAATAATTGAACGGTGTTGACGAACACCGTTAGGGCCGCTTGTTGTCACTGTCACTCAGAGTTGCGTTGCAAAATTACACAGAATAAATGTGTTTATTTTGTTTAGAATTCAGATGGGTTTGATTTGGTGCGCGGCATATATTTGCTGTGCGCAGAGGACACTTGAGCATTGCGCAATTGCGCAGGCGCGCACCTTAGAGGGAACGTTGCCAACAAGTATGTGCTCCCAGTGTTTCCCATAAACTGCCAAGATACCTGTGGCGGTGGGGGCGTGGTCACCATGACATCATCGAGTAATTTGCATAATTTACTACAATGATATGATTTTCTCTAAAAAGGCTCAAAAAATGTATACTTACTAATTAATAATAACAATTTTGTTTTAAACGTCCATCCATTTTACAATATAATTACAACACTTTATGTACATATTTATATACAGATTTGAACAATAAGTTATTTACTGAAATATATTTATTAAGTGTGGTTCTTAAAAAAAATATATCTTATAAAATATAAAAGCTAAAATGTCTCTTAAAGCTCTGCCCCTTTAATTAGTGCATACTAAATTTAACTTTAGCCTACTACTACAACCATATTATTTACCAGCAACATAAAGTGAAACAGAGGCAGAGGTGTCCTGCCACAGTCAGTAATAAATAAACAGAAAACAGTAGTGGATAAGGCAACAAGAGAAGTATCCTACACTTCTCTTTTGTAAAGTAAATCTGACCAGCCTATATGGGCATCTACATCAACTATATGATTTGCCTGAGAAGCTGGACAGGACAAAAAAAATTAAAAAAAATAAATAAATTTTTTTAATTTGTGGCGGATGTAATTCTTTCGTGGCGGGCCGCCACAAATAAATGAATGTGTGGGAAACACTGTGCTCCAATCACTCTATCACAAAAAAATAAGAGTTATAGAAATGATTGGAAACTCAAAACAGCCATGACATTATGTTCTTCACAAGTGTATGTAAACTTTTGACCACAACTGTAGTATTTGGAGACTGACCCTCCTCCCCTTGCCTCGCCAGAACTCCACTCGGCCGCCGCTCAAGTTGTCCAACGTGGAGCGCATCACCAACTTCCAGATCCTGGTCCTGTTCGGCTGCCTGCTGGCCATCTCTCTGGTCTGCTCCGTGGGCCAGAGCGTCTGGAAGTACCGGTGCGGCAACGACGCCTGGTACATGGACCTCAACTGTAAGAGTCCGCCGTCGGCGCCGAGGCCGCACGCCGCCTCTCATTGCACATATTTGCCCTCACTTGTGTCCATATCAGCTTGTTGATTTGGCGCTTTTAAGTTAAATGCTGGTATGTACCGTGTCTCTTTTGGTTTTTTTGTTAAGTTGCCTCAGTTAACGATGTCTGGCATAACAAGTGAAATATGTGGCAATGTGGGAATTAGCTAAATTCCCGTTAATTGATGCGTAGATATGTGTGACAAATGGTTGAATATCACTGCGCTGCTGTACTCTTTGGTTCCCTTTCTAACGTTGTCTTTTGATTTTGTTGTTTTTTTTCTTTGTTGTCGTTTTTGAACAGCTCCAGGTAACAACCATTTAAAAGCCTTGGCCATCCGTGAATGACCTCCCCTTACTAACCCTTACTGAAGCTCTGCCTTTGCTAAGCAAATGAGGCCCCCTACCCTCGCCCCCTATACGGTTGCCCAACTTTCTATGGATGAGCACATACCAGGGATCCAACGATAGGTTCTCCCCTCTTACACCTCCGTCTAGTTATTTTCCGTGCCTGATGCAAACGGTGTCTCACGTTTCCTCCCATTTTTCATTTGATTTTCTATTTTTGTTGCCATCTTTCTTTAATGTGTGCCACGTGAAACACTTTGAGGCTCCCAAAGCTTCAGAGCCGACTAGCTCTGTCCCTGCCCCTCGACAGGGGGGTCCTCCACCAGCGCCAGGAGGCTTCATGTATGGTTAAACAGCACATGTGGCGCAGGAGCTGACATTTTGTTACCTTTTCAAACCACGGAATAAGAAGCAAGGAGAGACATGCAAATCTAGGATGGTAAAGATTTTTCTGCTATAATAATAATAATAATTAAAGCTGCAAGCAGCGTTGGTCGGGCCCGCATATTTGGCAGGTGCTAGTTGCTGAAGGATGTCAATCTATGAAATGTAGGTCTAAGTGAGACCTACATAGAGGTATTTGTTTCATGTCTCTAAGACGTTCCTACCGGAAGTTACAAGCAGTTTTGTCTGTGTTTTCCTCCGAGGAGCAGTTTTGTCTGTGTTTTATTCCTAGGGGGCGCTAGAGCGCAATTTTGAGTTTTGGGGTTCGTTTTTTTTTATTAGATCGCAATTTCCGCCAGTCCTGATGTGTGTAAAAAGTTTGGTGAGTTTTGAAGTATTTTAAGGGGGTCAAATTACAGCTCAAAGAGGCAAAAATTAGTGTTTTTATGAAACTTATGTTTTGAAGGGGCGATTGCCAACTTCCTGTTGATTTTTGCTGAAGGATGTCAGACCTACATAGAGGTTTTTGTTTCATGTCTCTACGATATTCGTACTGGGAGTTAGAGGAAGTTGTGTCTGTGTTTTTTTCCTAGGTGCTGCGGCTCGTAAAATCACAGCAGCATTATCAGCGCAGTGGTTCTTTGAAGGCTCGTAAAATCAAAACCGTAGCACTTATCCAAACTCTTTGAGTATCCTTCAATCAGAAGGGTTCAATCTCTCTGCTGTAGTAGTTTGAAGCCGAAACGACAAAACGCGCTCAGAGGAGATCATGTTTGATGTTTGGTGACCGTTTTTTACAAAAATGTAGTTTTGAAGGGGAGATTGCAAACTTCCTGTTAATTTTTGCTGAAGGATTTTATTCCAAAATTGCGCTAGAGCGCAATTTTGAGTTTTGGGGTTCGGTTTTTTTTATTAGATCGCAATTTCCACCAGTCCTGATGTGTGTGAAAAGTTTGGTGAGTTTTTAAGTATTTTAAAGGGGTCAAATTACAGCTCAAAGAGGCAAAAATTAGTGTTTTTAGTACAATTTTGTCTTGAAGGGGGATTTGCCAACTTCCTGTTGGTTTTTGCCCGAGGATGTTAAATTATGAAATGTAGGTCTAAGTGAGACCTACATAGAGGTTTTTGTTTCATTTCTCTACGACCTTCCTAGTGGGAGTTACAGGCAGTTTGTTTTTGTTATTTCCTAGGGGTCGCTAGAGCGCAATTTTGATTTTTGGGGTTTGGTTTTTTGACTAAAGTGTTGTGTACGTGTTTTTTGATGTGTGTGTAAAATTTGGTGAGTTTTGAAGCATGTTAAGGGGGGCAAAGTAGTGCGCAAAGCTCCGGAAAAATAATAAAGAATAATAATAAAACCTTACAATAATAACAATAGGTCCTTTTCGTCCCATTGCAAAAGGACTCCCTTTGGGATTCCTTTGACAATGGGCCGTGCGGGCCCTAATAATAGATTGTATTTGTAAAAAGCACTTTACGTTGAGCATACAACCTCAAAGTGCCACAGTGTTAAAAAAAGAAAGAGAAAATAGTAATAATAATAATAAAAGATAATAAAAATAAATAAAATATAAAACTAGAAACAGCCCAATAGCTAGAACCAGCATGCATATCTATAACAATCTATAAAAAGGCTTTTTTAAAAAGATGGGTTTTTAAGCCTTTTTTTAAAAGCATCCACAGTCTGTGGTGCCCTCAGGTGGTCAGGGAGAGCGTTCCACAGACTGGGAGCAGCGGAGCAGAAAGCCCGATCTCCCATAGTTCGTAGCTTTGTCCTTGGAGGTTGGAGGAGGTTAGCCTGCTTGGAGCGGAGGGGTCGTGTGGAGGATTTGGGGGTGAGTAGTTCTTTGAGGTAGACGGGGGGCATTTCCATGGAGGCACTGGTGGGTTAGTAGGGAGACTTTGTATTCAATCCTGAGTGGAACATGAAGCCAGTGAAGAGATTTGAGAGTTTGTGTGATATAATCCAAGCTAGACACTATTCACGACATCACCCCGGGGATGGTAACCTGTTGTAACGGGTTTTTGAGTCGTACAGTCTGTCCGTGACGGTTTCGCCCGCGCCACGTTGAAATTGTGCATGTTGCTAAAAGTACTTGCGATGCCAACGCCGGCCAAAAACAATATCCCCGTCTTTAATTTTGATTAGGGCAGTGGTTCTTAACCTTGTTGGAATTACCGAACCCCATTAGTTTCATATGCGCATTCACCGAAGTGAAAAATAGTGAAAAATAAAATGTTTTTTTTCCAATTCAAAACAAAGTTATATGTTTTTGGTAACACTTTAGTATGGGGAACATATTCTAAGTAACAAAGACTTAATTTAGAGTTATTTGGACACTAGGGGAACATATAAGTAACAAAGACTTAATTTAGAGTTATTTGGTTAGGGTTAGGGTTAGGGTTAGAGCAGGGGTGTCCAAACTTTTTCCACTGAGGGCCGCACACTGAAAAATCAAAGCAAGCGGGGGCCATAATATATATTTTTTTTAAAAACAATAAATATACATTTAGGCCTCCACTCAGGCTTGATCCCGGGGACCCCAAAGGGTTTTGTTAAAAAAAAATTAAAAAAAAGTGTCATTATTCAATATTATTTTTATTATTATTCAAGTTTTAAATCCATCGATCAACATTAGGTCTGTCTGTCAATATAAAGTTTTTAAAGATTTAAGTCGTCAAAGAAAACCCTGTTTTTTTTTAATGGAAAAAACACAAAATATGGAATATTTTCACCCAATAACATTTTTAAGTGGAATATTTGAAATTATATAATTGGAGCCTTAAAAAGGTCAATAACTCATAACACCATTGATTTTAATTAATTATTTTTTAAGCGATGACACTTAAAAACAAATCACACAAAAATTATTGGGGAACCAAAAGGGTCCTACTCATTAAAGTGTTAAAAAATAAATTTAAATTTTTTTTACTGTTACTTTTAACACAATAATCTCGAGATCAACTTCAGATCTATCCGTCAATTATAAGTTGTATTTTTGTTTGTTTTTTCTTTGTTCGTTTTAGGCCCTTCTTTAAAAAAAAAAAAAGACAACTCAATTTTTTATATGGCAAACACAAAATATGCAACATTTTCCCAAAAAAATATCTCAAAGTGCAATATTTAATGTGATGTAATTGGAGCCTTGAATAGGTCAATAATTCATAATGACATTGATTTTCATTCATTATTTCTTTTTAAAGAAAGAAACAGCCTGCATGGCAGCTTTGTGTTATTAGAGTAAACATTGCAACATTTTCTTGTTACATTTCACCTGTTTGGTCTTTTATACCACTTTTTATGTTTTTAATTTTTTTAATCGTATTTTAAAATGGGCCGTGGGGCTGTTAAAAAATGACCTGCGGGCCGCAAATGGCCCCTGGGCCGCACTTTGGACATCCCTGGGTTAGAGGGTTAGGGTCAGAGTTAGATGATTAGGGTTATAATAAGGCCATGCCGAATAAGGCATGGCCCTAATAATGACTAGTTAAGAGCCAACATGTTACTAATTTGCATGTTAATAAACAACTAATTAATGGTGAATATGTTCCCCATACTAAAGTGTTACCATGTTTTTTTACTGGTGCATAAAATGAACCGTGCATGAACATCACCTTGTTCAAAGAACAAAACCAACACAGTGCATAAACTCACAACAAATTACACACCTGCAAATCAGTCTGACTTCTGCTGTTGCAGTATCCGTAATACGCCGATAGGAAGAAGTTTGTATTTACACGATGAGTCGGGTGTGTCTTGACCTCCGCCGAACCCCTGAGCCCGACTCACCGAACCCCTCGGGTTCGATCGAACCCGGGTTAAGAACCACTGGATTAGGGTATGCAATTTTCCTCAAAGTTATGGTACATTTGACAGATATGGTGGTGCAGTAATCCCTCGTTTATCGCTGTTAATTGGTTCCGCGAGAACACAGTCGGAGTCACTAATTATAAATCGAATATTTTCATAGCTAGAGCATACAAAAAGTGTTTACTACCTTCTAAATATTTTTTCAACATTATGAGATCCCTCTACAGGTGAAATAACATCCTTTACATCCATTCCAGTAATGCTGCCTGAGGCTCAGCCAATCAGTGGCCACGATACTAAACAGCTCTGGTTGGTTTAGTGACTCTTCAGTTTATTTAGTCATTTTTTTATGCTTGAAATTAGAGATGTCCGATAAATGCTTTAAAATGTGGTATCTGGAATTATCGGTATCGTTTTTTTTTTGTTTTTTTTTCAGTATCGTTTTTTAACAAATTTTTATTTAATCAACATAAAAAACACAAGATACACTTACAATTAGTACACCAACCCAAAAAACCTCCCTCCCCCATTTACACTCATTCCGATAAATGCTTTAAAATGTGATATCGGGAATTATCGGTTTTGTTTTTTTTATTATCAGTATCGTTTTTGTTTTTTTATTAATTTTTTTTTATTAAATCAACATAAAAAACACAAGATACACTTACAATTAGTACACCAACCCAAAAAACCTCCCTCCCCCATTTACACTCATTCCAATAAATGCTTTAAAATGTGATATCGGGAATTATCGGTTTCGGTTTTTTTATTATCAGTATCGTTTTTTTTTTTAATTAATTTTTTTTAATTAAATCAACATAAAAAACACAAGATACACTTACAATTAGTACACCAACCCAAAAAACCTCCCTCACCCATTTACACTCATTCACACTCATTTCTGTTATTAATATTCTGGTTCCTGCATTATATATCAATATATATCAATACAGTCTGCAAGGGATACAGTCCGTAAGCACACATGATTGTGCGTGCTGCTGGTCCACTAATAGTACTAACCTTTAACAGTTAATTTGACTAATTTTCATTAATTACTAGTTTCTATGTAACTGTTTTTATATTGTTTTACTTTCTTTTTTATTCAAGAAAATGTTTTTAATTTATCTTATTTTATTTTCTACATTTTTAAAAAAAGGACCTTATCTTCACCATACCTGGTTGTCCAAATTAGGCATAATAATGTGTTAATTCTATGACTGTATATATCGGTATCGGTTGATATCGGTATCGGTAATTAAGAATTGGACAATATCGGATATCGGCAAAAAGCCATTATCGGACACCCCTACTTGAAATGCTTAATTTAGGGCAAAAATGTTGTAGAATATGCTTATTAAAATACAAAAAAAATAAATTAATAATCTGCAACGTGGTGAAACCGCAATATTCTAAGCGCGGTGTGGCTTTACCGTCTATTTTCGTTCTGTTAAAGGTAAAAGTTAAAAAAGTTAAAGTACCACTGATAGTCATACACACACTAGGTGTGGTGAAATTAACCTCTGCTTTTGACCCATCCCCTTGTTCCACCCCCTGGAAGGTGAGGGGAGCAGTGAGCAGCAGCGGTGGCCGCGCTCGGGCATCATTTTGGTTAAAATTACAATACTCTGTTCCGAATAAAAACACAAATCAAATTTTATAGACAATAATCATAGTTTCACATGCAATAAAAACAATGCAAATTGAATAATAATAATTGAACGTCACTTTTAATGAATGACCTTGTTGGAGCCACGTGGGTGCCATCTTTGTACTTTGCTATGCGTTATTTCTTGTGTTCAGTATTGTTTCTCGCCGCCTTTATCAGAGTGCTGGCACTCACAACTTTCTTTGGCCACCATGGTGGATAATTTGCACAAAGAAGCGTCACCAAAGTGTCGGATTCTTTATTTGCAGGCAAACTGATATTTGAAACGTCATGAAGGGCCTGATCCACTAAGTACTATGAGTAGGCGTGTTGCGTGTGATTTACTAAAACTGTGCAATTGACAAGTGGTGCAGCCATGAGATTTTTGCGTGTGCTAACGTGGCTTTTCACTCATATACTCCACAGTCATGTTGTCATGATCCTACCTGTGGTTTTTTGCTAGGTTTTCAAATAAGCAGCAGACATGTACCAGTTTTTATGGGCATTTTAGGAGCAGTACATCGCTTTTTTATTTTGCTTGCTGAAGGTGCACTCATGAGAGGGGCTGGCCCTAATTGCGAGTTGTGTGCTCCTGATGCGAGAAAATGCGTATTGCAAGAAGTTTTTCACGCTCACCAATGAGACGCAATCCTATACGCACCAGCTCGTCAGATCAGCAAGTTTGCAGGTTTTAGTACACGCTAGGGTTGTCCCCGATACCAATAATTTGATACGTTTTGATACTTTTCCAAATAAACGGAACTACGAAAAATTTCAATATTGGCTTTATTTTAACAGAAAATCTTACACTACATTAAACACTCAGTTAAAGAAAAATTTTACAAGGTTAAAATATAAATAAAAGGCATTGAAATGGCATCGACCCTTAAGGGAACGTCTTTCATGTGCTCCTCGACTTCAGTCTGCACCGGACCGAACAGCAGGACAGGACTACATTGTTACCTGTCACTCTTTATAACTCGTTGTGCAGATCTGACTGTTCATTATTTAAATATTCAAAGGTGGTAATACTAATCGCCACATTTGGCGAGGCGTGTTTTAAAGCAGCTGCTGTGAGAGTAGCGTATGTGTGTGTGTGCCCCTTTAAGAATGGCAGTATGTGGGGTGAGTGACGTGAGTACCGTATTTTTCGGACTATAAGTCGCAGTTTTTTTTCATAGTTTGGGGGTGCGACTTATACTCAGGAGCGACTTATGTGTGAAATGATTAACACATTACCGTAAAATATCAAATAACATTTAGCTCATTCACGTAAGAGACTAGACGTATAAGATTTCATGGGATTTAGCGATTAGGAGTGACAGATTGTTTTTGGTAAACGTATAGCATGTTCTATATGTTAGTTATTTGAATGACTCTTACCATTATATGTTACGTAACATACCAGGCACGTTCTCAGTTGGTTATTTATGCCTCATATAACGTACACTTATTCAGCCTGTTGTTCACTATTCTTTATTTATTTTAAATTGCCTTGCAAATGTCTATTCTTGGTGTTGGCTTTTATCATATACATTCCCCAAAAAATGCGACTTATACTCCAGTGCGACTTACACTGCCGTTCAAAAGTTTGGGGTCACATTGAAATGTCCTTATTTTTGAAGGAAAAGCACTGTACTTTTCAATGAAGATAACTTTAAACTAGTCTTAACTTTAAAGAAATACACTCTATACATTGCTAATGTGGTAAATAGACTATTCTAGCTGCAAATGTCTGGTTTTTGGTGCAATATCTACATAGGTGTATAGAGGCCCATTTCCAGCAACTATCACTCCAGTGTTCTAATGGTACAATGTGTTTGCTCATTGGCTCAGAAGGCTAATTGATGATTAGAAAACCCTTGTGCAATCATGTTCACACATCTGAAAACAGTTTAGCTCGTTACAGAAGCTACAAAACTGACCTTCCTTTGAGCAGATTGAGTTTCTGGAGCATCACATTTGTGGGGTCAATTAAACGCTCAAAATGGCCAGAAAAAGAGAACTTCCATCTGAAACTCGACAGTCTATTCTTGTTCTTAGAAATGAAGGCTATTTCCACTAAATTGTTTGGGTGACCCCAAACTTTTTGAACGGTAGCGTATATGTTTTTTTCCTTCTTTATTATGCATTTTTGGCCGGTGCGACTTATACTCCGGAGCGACTTATACGGTATATATAATAATAATAATAATAATAAAAGTTAAATAATAAAAAATTTAAATTTTGATCAAATATTTTCATTATTCCTTAAAGATTCGATGCAATTTAAATACATTTAAGTACTTGTTTCTATTCTGAGCTCGACCAACCATCATTTATTTTTTTTTAACCAATGTTGGGGCCCAATATTTTACTGTTTAGTAGTACACAGAGATATCGAGTATTTGTGGACAAAGGCTTTTCAGAGGTAACTTTGGGGGAAAAAACAACTTGTCGGACTTGATACACATTTTTAAAATAAAGCCAGGAAATCTTCTGACTAAAGTTAATATTTGAGGATCTAATAATCACTATTTCCAACCTATTCAAACTATTTATTTTTACCGGCGGGGTGCATAGATGGATTAAAAAAAATCTATTGTACAATTCTACACGGACTCTACTTCTCATTGTATCCCATTGGGTTGAGTTTTTTCCTTGCCTAATGTAGGATCTGAGCCCAGGATGTCGTTGTGGCTCGTGCAGCCCTTTGAGACACTCGTGATTTAGGACTATATAATCAACTTTGATTGATTGATACTTCCTAGTTTTTGCATGTACTTTCCAGGCTTCTACTTGACCTTGTTACTATCAGACGGAAATAAATGCAGCCTGTTCCGTGTTAGGTGGTCTGCTGTGCTGGAGCTCTGGTTCTCAAAGTGATCACGGCGGTACTTCGGCCATTACTCCGTGCCCTGTAGGAGAGGTCGTGTCCTGGTCGATTTAAGCTTGCATTACGACTTACACTCACCCACATTATTTGTGGTGCTTTATTGGTTTAATCGAGGGATTTCTGCCGTCAAAACACAGACATTTGAAGCTTTTAGGGCAGTGTAAGTCATAAGAGCAGGTGTCCATCTTGAGACTTGGTTGTCCCTCCATTAGGAGCTTGTTGAGGCTCCTTCCAGTGCACATTGTCCAACCTGTGACAAAAGGGAGCGGTGGAAAGCCTGTCAATTCCAGGATTTTTCTGCAAGTTATTTCACCTTACATTGGAAAGAGAAATAAAGGGAGGAATGGGCGTCGCTGGCCACACACAGCATCCCGCGGGCTCGTATGTCGCTGAAGCTCGGTGAATAATTAATGTTGACTTTGGGCGGTCACGGGAGTGCTGATGCTGGCAATCGTCGGTATCAAGTGCGTACGCTGTGATAACACAATGCAGATGGAGGCCAAAAGAGCGCAAACTGGTAAATATTTATGCATTGAGGCAAACCTGCTGGCTTGTATTCAGTCTGGCCATCTCAAACCACAATTCAAGACGCTCAACTTCTGCTGTTTACTTCCGCTTCGGAAGGCGTTTTTAGGGAAGTATACCGAGCTGCGTCACAAATTCCCACGCTCAAAACGTAACCATCTTTTTTTAACGGCTGATGGCTTAAAAAATGACATTCAAAGTCGAGTGGAACCTCTAAAGCTGGAAATGTTGCACTTTGCTCAGGTTTCAAAACAATTCATTCCCCGTAGTGAAATCATAGTGTCAATATAATAGTATGAATCTTTTATTCATTACATTTTTTATTTATCTCCCTCTTTGATCGATAGACAATTATACCTCAATTATACATTTACACACCAATGCCTGAGAAGGAGCAGGATGAAGACAAATCTTATTATTTCCTGCCCCTTCAACATAATACGTAGTCTTACTTAATGGATATCATATAAACCAGGCGTGTCCAAAGTGCGGCCCGCAGGTAATATTTTAACGGCCCCGTGGCACATTCTAAAAATACGATTAAAAAAAAAATTAAAAACATAAAAAGTGGAATAAAAGAGCAAACAGGTGAAATGTAACAATAAAATGTTTATTTCTTTAAAAAATAATGAATCAAAATCAATGTCATTATGAATTATTGACCTATTCAAGGCTCCAATTATGTCACATTAAATATTCCACTTTGAGACATTTTTTGGGGAAAATGTTGCATATTTTGTGTTTGCCATATAAAAACTAAGCTAAACATAAACAACAATAAAAGTATAATTGACGGATGGATCTGAAGTTGATCTTGAGACTATTGTGTTAAAAGTAAAAAAAAAAAAAGTATGATTTATTTTTTAATACTTTACTGATCAGGACCCTTTTGGATCCCCAATAATATTAGTGGGACTTTTTTTTTATTTTTATTTTTTTAATTTTTTTTTAAGTGTCATTGCTCAAGAAATAATAATGAACCAATGTTGTTATGCTATGAGCGCCAATTATTATATAATCTCAAATATTCCACTTTAAAATGTTATTGGGGGAAAATATTGCATATTTTGTGTTTTTTCCATAAAAAAACAGGGTTTTCTTTGACAAAAAGAGCATACAGCGTAAAT
>NC_084758.1:19505330-19512830 GCF_033978785.1 Entelurus aequoreus
CTGTGTACTGTTGTGGCTGACTACGTTCGAAAAATACGTCCATTTCGCACCGACAACTTTCTTCTTTGCTTGCTCAGCTTCCTTCTCCATAATGCAATGAACATGATTGCAACAGATTCACGAACACAGATGTCCAGAATACTGTGGAATTATGAAATGAAAACAGAGCTTTTTCGTATTGGCTTCAATGTGGAAGGCATACCCGTGTTCCCCGGGCTACGTCACGCGCATACGTCATCCTCAGAGGCGCTTCGAACCGGAAGTTTAGCGGCAAATTTAAAATGTCACTTTATAAGTTAACCCGGCCGTATTGGCATGTGTTATAATGTTAAGATTTCATCATTGATATATAAACTATCAGACTGCGTGGTCGGTAGTAGTGGGTTTCAGTAGGCCTTTAAAGGAGTCATATTATTATTATTTTTTTCTAAATGTAAAAGTCTACCTTATGGTCTACATCAGTGGTCCCCAACCACCGGGCCGCGGACCGATTGGTACCGGGCCGCGCAAGAAATTAAAATAAATAAATAAATAAATACATTTTTATTTTTATTTTTTAATTAAATCAACATGAAAAACACAATATATACATTATATATCAATATAGATCAATACAGTCTGCAGGGGTACAGTCCGTAAGCACACATGATTGTATTTCTTTATGAAAAAAAAAACAAAAAAACATTTATATTTCACCCCAGCCCACCCCCGGTCCGTGGGACAAATTTTCAAGCGTTGACCGGTCCGCAGCTACAAAAAGGTTGGGGACCACTGGTCTACATAACATGTAATGGTGGTTCTTTGGTCAAAATGTTGCATAGATGATGTTTTACAGATCATTTTCAAGCCGCTTTCTGACAGTCGCTTCCGGATGCGCCGTTTTGTGGGCGGTCTTATTTACGTGACTCACCTTTTGGCCTTGTCTTCTCCCCGTCATCTTTGTTGTAGCGGTGTAGCGTGCAAAGACGGGAGTGGAAGAAGTGTCAAAAGATGGCGCTAACTGTTTTAATGACGTTCAGACTTTACTTCAATCAATAAAGGAGCAGCATCTCCTCATCCGGAAACAACACCCGTGAAAAACAGTCCGACCGTAGCTCTAATAACTAAAGTTCCTTGGGTGGATAATGTAAACTCACTACACCGGTATGTTTTAGCGCTTTCATGGCGAGTTTACTGACAGATATAAGTAAGAACTTTACACTACTTTATATTAGAAATGGCAACGGCGGAGGATGAATGTCACATAACAAGAAGATAGAGGAAAAAGAAGAAGCTTATCGACTTTGTTGTCGGCACGGACGACAAAGGCGGACGCGCACAATTTTTCAGGATTCATGCAGATCCCAAATACAGATCAGTAGGTACCAGAAGTTAAGAAAAGTTTCTTTTGCATAATATTGCGAAAAAAAGCGCCAGATAATGTCTTACCTTATACACACACCATAATAATACTAGTATGTTTAATGCACCGATAATCCATCAAGCGGTGTGGCTTCATAGCTTACCAAAGTCGTACTAAAACATTTTGATAGATTTTTGAGCGCCGTGTGTAATGTTCTATATTTTCAATGGAACATATAAAATGTTGGTGTTTACCTGAGTCATATTGCCATCATAGTGCAGCCTACATTTATCTCTTATGTTTGACTGCCATCTACTTGTCACACTTGTCAAATAAAATACCGTATTTCCTTGAATTAGCGCCGGGGCGGTAATTAATTTAAAACCTCTTCTCACTCCGGCGCTTACCAAAGGCATGCGGTAAATTTAGGCATGCGCTTCTAAATTACCATCATGACATCGCTTAATGCCGCAATCGAATTTAAAGCACAATGAATCATCCCGGGAGTTCTTTTTGTTTGGGTCTGAAAAGGCAATTAAAATAACATTATTACCGCCTGTTGGCAGGTTTTCTTAGCTCATGATTTGTTTCTGAAATGTTACTCGTACAACTGCATCAAAATGACTCATATTTGACACACGCAGCTATATTAATAAAACATTTTTTCAAAATAAAGCGCTTTGAAAGACGCAACTCCAACAACAAAAAGTCAGCTCTCCACCACTACAAACTAACACAATACTAATAATAAGAATTGCAATTATATAAAACGTAGTATGTACGTGACTTACCCGGCGGTAATTGTAGTCATACGCTAATTATTTTGCGAAACGAGTTTGACCCGGCGGTAAATCGAGGCATGCGCATACTATATACCCGGCGGCATTTAAAGGAAATACGCTAGCTTCGAGGTGCATAAGCTCAACCAAACTTATTCCTTACAGTAGGCGCACCGGGTTATAAGGCGCACTGTCTTGTTTTGAGAAGAAAAAAAATGATTTTAAGTGCGCCTTATAGTCCGGAAAATACGGTAAATACACAGAGGCAATTAAATGAACTCAAATATACCTACAAACGAGGCATAGTCATGCAATATGTACATACAGTTAGCCTAAATAGCATGTTAGCATCGATTAGCTTGCAGTCATGCACTAACCAAATATGCCCGATTAGCACTCCACACACGTCAATAACATCAACACAGCTCACCTTTGTGCATTCACGCACAGCATAAAACATTTGGTGGACAAAAGAGTGGCACAAAACACGTCTTTCCGTGGCAGCGTCGGAGAAAGTTGTACATGTAAGCATACTACTAAAATTAGTAGGACAAAACAGCACTTGCCAAATACTCTCATCATTGAAGCATGCTTAATATAAACAGTGGGATTTCTAACAGTTAAGAATGTTTGTGTCATGTTTGTCCTCCTACAGAAACCATATTAAAACAAAAAATATATTTTTTTCCCATCTTTTTCCATTTTAGGCTATATACTGTATATATGTGTGTGTGTACATATAGTTACTTTACATGTGTTCGGCCCCACGACCAAACTTTTTTAGTCCAATGCGGCCCCCTGAGTCAAAATGTTTGGACACCCCTGGTCTATCAATAACTATCTATCTATTACTACTTAATTAACCTCTTAAGGCCCAAACTGTTTGTTTACATGCTTTTTTTATTTCTCTTTGCTATTTGGGCTTATGGGACCCTAATTAGAATAAAAACTAAGAATCATCTTTTGATGTGATGTACTTAGTCCATAAGTACACAAACGTGTACGTCATGTTTAGTTACATGCTAATTCTTATTTTTACACTTTTTTTTTTTTCCCAAATTCCAGTGTATGTTATACTCTTCTGACACCACCAGATGGCAGTCTAAGTGTCCACATAAGCGGCCATAAGACCCCAATTCAGTAGTGTACACAATTTTGGAAATGAGAGCTAAAAGGTGCTGTCCACGCATGTGGCCACTAAGGCCTTTAGAGGTTTTAAAAGTAGTTATGTTGATGACTAAGCTGGGAATGACAACACAAATTGCAACTGAAGTCTTTGCTATCCCTGGTAGCGCAATGGCTAAAATATTAATATTTTGTTACAGTGGACAATCTTGTAAAAAAACCCAAAGTGACAATGTTTATTTAAGTCTGTTAATTTTGCTATTAATATGAACAATGTTTCCCATTTGTATTACTTCAAAATCGCATCCCTTTAGACCACGCCTCCTTCAAGCCACGCCCCCGTACGCGACCCACTCCTCAAATCCTAATTTCGTCCCTGCAGCCAAGAATGGTGCTGGCACAATCCTTTAACTTGATGGCCGCCAGACTACTACTAATACACACGCAAACAGAAAACAGTCTTTTAATGCTCACAAATACATTTATATACCAAGTATTTATTGTACGTGTGCAAGTTTCCGAGTGTCTGCAAATGTGAGTCATGTAACTTTTATTGCAAATATTGATCCGTCAAGCTAGCAGGGGGTTTTGGATTAGGTATGGTATGGTGGCGCCTTGATGCAGTAGCATAATTCAGGCTTTATTAGCGTGTAGAAAATAGACATTTTTATGACCTGTAGGTGTTCCTTGCAAACAGCAGGGATGGACTATACACTCTGTAGCTTGTACAGTTTTTATTGTAGCGTGTTGGATCTCATTCTGGGATTTAAAAAAGCTATACAGTAGCAAAACTAGAAAAATGTGTTTTACCTTATAGAAAAGGTGAATATAAATACTAGGGTTGTACGGTATACCGGTATTAGTATAGTACCGCGATACTATTGAATCGGTACTATACCGCCTCTGAAGCGTACCGGTCCCGCACCCCCCCGTCCACCCGTCGTCATCACGTCATGACATTGCTGTTTTACGAGCAGAGGAGCATGTTCGGCAGTGCACAATCACAAAGTACTTACAAGCAGACACAGTGTGTAGACAGAAAAAGGAGAACGGACGCATTTTGGCTTAAAAAGTAAAGATAAAGGTGAAGTTATAACACTGAAACACCCTCAGAAAGAGGTGCTTTAAGACATGGCCATGTCCGCATCCGCAGTCTGCAGTGTTGGAGCTACTTCTAAATCACTAATCCTGGTCTCCATGGCGACAAATAAAGTAAGTTTCTTACAAGTATCATCCCTGCAGGACGAGGAATAGCTAAACGTGCTTCACTACACACCGTAGCTGACCGGCGTCACAATGTAAACAAACGCCATTGGTGGATCTACACCTAACATCCACTGTAATGATACCAAGTACAGGAGTGTATCTAGTCGATATTGCTATGATTTTATCGATATTTTTTAGCATCACAAAATCTTCTTTCGTTTTTTTAAATTTATATTATGTTTATAAACTCAGGAAATATGTCCCTGGACACATGAGGACTTTAAATATGACCAATGTATGATCCTGTAACTACTTGGTATCGGATTGATACCCAAATTTGTGGTATCATCCAAAAGTAATGTGAAGCATCCAAACAACAGAAGAATAAGTGATTATTACATTTGAACAGAAGTGTAGATAGAACATGTTAAAAGAGAAAGTAAGCAGATATTAACAGTGAATTAACAAGTAGATTAATAATTCATTTTCTACCACTTGTCCTTGATACTTTTGACAAAATAATAGGTAGATAAATGACACAACATGTTACTGCATATGTCAGCAGACTAAATTAGGAGCCTTTGTTTGTTTACTTCCTAATAAAAGACAAGTTGTCTTGTATGTTCACTATTTTATTTAAGGACAAACTTGCAATAAGAAACATATGTTTAATGTACCCTAAGATTTTTTGTTAAAATAAAGCCAATAGTGCAATTTTTTGTGGTCCCTTTGATTTAGAAAAGTACTCAAAAGTACCGAAAAGTATCGAAATACATTTTGGTACCGGGACAACACTAATAAATACACAAGAGGTGGGGGGAAAAACACTTGGCTGGTGCTTAAGCAGCCATTCTAACAGTAAATTGCGGTGATCAGTCCACATAAAAAAACTAACAATAAGAAAATCATACAATATTTATAATCTTAATAATAAAAATGATAACCATCAAATAATGTAAGATGTGTTTCTAAATAGTCTTCTGCATCTTAACTATTTCAAACCCTTCACATTATGCATTTATGCGCTGATAGCAGTATTAATACACAAGTTGTTTACTTCCTTTTTTTATTTTTTTTGTACTTTTATTAAATATCGTCGTGGCAACAAAGCCAACTTTTATTTGTATTCAATGATATAACACTTTTTGGTTTTTTTTGTGACAATGAGACTTCTCAAGGTGGTTATTTCCCCTGACTTCCCTTTTTTGCCAAGTGTGATGCATGGCGGCGTTGTGCGTTCGGATACCTTTTGGCTATATAACCTTTTAAATCTTTATTTTCACACACAGCAGGGGCGTTACTGAATTTTAATATTTCATGTCTGAATATGTGGCTACTTTAAATGACAAATATCTATCTACACATTAATGCAGGGGTATTAAACTCGTTTACATTGCGGGCCGCCAAAAAGATCATACTCCTTATATAATCGCACAACTATGCGTTGGATCATTTCAACAGATTGACTGACAACTCGCTATGAAATCATAAATTGAGGTGACAAGCAGATGTTTATTTTGATTTAGGATATATTTTAGCGTGATCATATAATATTAAAATATAGAAGTTATGCAATTGCACGCAGTACATTTTTTCTCTGTAAAAACTCAAAGCTCAACTACATTTATCAATAAAGATTTGATAGTTAATGCACATTATTCCCGGGCTTCTATGAGTTTGACACCTGTGTACTAATGCATCAACACTATTGTATTACCGTATTTTTCCGAGTATAAGTCGCTCCGGAGTATAAGTCGCACCTGCCGAAAATGCACAATAAAGAAGGGAAAACAACATATATAAGTCGCACTGGAGTATAAGTCGCATTTTTGGGGGAAATGTATTTGATAAAAGCCAACACCAAGAATAGACATTTGAAAGGCAATTTAAAATAAATAAAGAATAGTGAACAACAGGTTGAATAAGTGTACGTTATATGAGGCATAAATAACCAACTGAGAACGTGCCTGGTATGTTAACGTAACATATTATGGTAAGAGTCATTCAAATAACTATAACATATAGAACATGCTATACGTTTACCAAACAATCTGTCACTCCTAATCGCTAAATCCCATGAAATCTTATACGTCTAGTCTCTTACGTGAATGAGCTAAATATTATTAGTTGATATTTTACGGTAATGTGTTAATAATTTCACACATAAGTCGCTCCTGAGTGTAAGTCGCACCTATGAAAAAAAACTGCGACTTATAGTCCGAAAAATACGGTAGTTGGTGGTTACATTGTTGATATCTTTGTATGTTTTTTGTTGTCACGCTCCAGGACACTGACATGATCTATGAGCCGACAAACACCCCCGCCATGGCTCGTACCTCCAATCTAAATGAAGAGTTAGGCCAGGTAAAAAAAAACAAATATATATTTATTTAATACAGTCGTGGTCAAAAAGTTTACATACACTTGTAAAGAACATAATGTCATGGCTGTCTTGAGTTTCCAATCATATCTACAACTCTTATTTTTTTGTGACAGAGTGATTGGAGCACATGCTTGTTGGTCACAAAAAACATTCATGAAGTTTGGTTCTTTTTTGAATTTATTATGGCTCTACTGAAAATGTCACCAAATCTGCTGGGTCAAAAGTATACATTACAGCAACATATATTACCAATTTTACAAAGTTACTATCAAATCAAATTAGCTTCATGGCATGGCCTCTTAACTTCATGCGAGTGATTATGATTGACGACACTTGTTGACTTCTCTGAGCCCATTTAAAAAGGGATCATGTGATGCAGTCATTAGACTCGGTTACAATCGCGACAATGGGAAAGTCAAAGGAACTCAGCACAAATTTAAAAAATCGAATCATTGACTTGAACAAGTCAGGAAAGTCCCAAGAGCAACTGTGCAGACAATTGTTCGTAAGTATAAAGTGCATGGCACAGTTTTGTCACTGCCGCGATCTGGAAGAAAATGCAAGCTATCACTTGCTGCTGAGAGAAAATTGGTCAGAATGATCAGGAGTCAACCGAGAACCACCCAAAAAGCAGGTCTGCAATGAATTGGAAGCTGCTGGAACAC
>NC_084758.1:19517830-19535330 GCF_033978785.1 Entelurus aequoreus
TGATTCATTAGTACCGCGGTACTATACTAATACCAACCCTACAACGGGTATACTTTTTGATACTTTTCTAAATAAAGGGGACCACAAAAATTGCATTATTGGCTTTATTTTAACAAAAAATCTTAGGGTACATTAAACATATGTTTCTTATTGCAAGTTTGTCCTTAAATAAAATAGTGAACATACAAGACAACTTGTCTTTTAGTAGTAAGTAAACAAACAAAGGCTCCTAATTTAGTCTGCTGACATATGCAGTAACATATTGTGTCGTTTATCTACCTATTATTTTGTCAACATTATTAAGGACAAGTGGTAGAAAATGAATTATTAATCTACTTGTTCATTTACCGTTAATATCTGCTTACTTTCTCTTTTAACATGTTCTATCTACACTTCTGTTAAAATGTAATAATCACTTATTCTTCTGTTGTTTGATACTTTACATTAGTTTTGGATGATACCAAAAATGTGGGTATCAATCCGATATCAAGATACAGGATCATACATTGGTCATATTCAAAGTTCTTATTTGTCCAGATACATATTTCCTGAGTTTATAAACATAATATAAATTTTTTTTAAAAACGAATGACGATGTTGTGATGTCAAAATATCAATGTTATCGTAGTAGTTTCGACTAGATACGCTCCTCTACTTGGTATCATTACAGTGGAGGACTGGTACTTTTTAGAGGCGGTATAGTACCGAATATGATTCATTAGTACCGCGGTACTATACTAATACCAACCCTACAATGGGTATACTTTTTGATACTTTTCTAAATAAAGGGGACCACAAAAAATGTAATTATTGGCTTTATTTTAACAACAAATCTTAGGGTACATTAAACATATGTTTCTTATTGCAGTTAAGTCCTTAAATAAAATAGTGAACATACAAGACAACTTGTCTTTTAGTAGTAAGTAAACAAACAAAGGCTCCTAATTTAGTCTGCTGACATATGCAGTAACATATTGTGTCATTTATCTACCTATTATTTTGTCAACATTATTAAGGACAAGCGGTAGAAAATGGATTATTAATCTACTTGTTCATTTACCGTTAATATCTGCTTACTTTCTCTTTTAACATGTTCTATCTACACTTCTGTTAAAGTGTAACAATCACTTATTCTTCTGTTTGGATACTTTACATTAGTTTTGGATGATACCAAAAATGTGGGTATCAATCCGATATCAAGTTACAGGATCATACATTGGTCATATTCAAAGTCCTCATGTGTCCAGGGACATATTTCCTGACTTTATAAACATAATATACATTTTTTTTTTAAACGAATGATGATGCTGTGATGCCAAAATATTGATGTTATCGTAGTGGTATCGACTAGATACGCTCCTCTACTTGGTATCATTACAGTGGAGGACTGGTACTTTTTAGAGGCGGTATAGTAGCGAATATGATTCATTAGTACCGCGGTACTATACTAATACCAACCCTACAATGGGTATACTTTTTGATACTTTTCTAAATCAAGGGGATCACAAAAAATGGCATTATTGGCTTTATTTTGACAAAAAATCTTAGGCTACATTAAACATATGTTTGTTATTGCAAGTTTGTCCTTAAATAAAATAGTAAACATACAAGACAACTTGTCTTTTAGTAGTAAGTAAACAAACTAAGGCTCCTAATTTAGTCTGCTGACATATGCAGTAACATTTTGTGTCATTTATCTACCTATTATTTTGTCAACATTATTAAGGACAAGCGGTAGAAAATGAATTATTAATCGACTTGTTCATTTACTGTTAATATCTGCTTACTTTCTCTTTTAACATGTTCTATCTACACTTCTGTTAAAATGTAATAATCACTTATTCTTCTGTTGTTTGGATGCGTTACATTAGTTTTGGATGATACCAAAAATGTGGGTATCAATCCGATATCAAGTTACAGGATCATACATTGGTCATATTCAAAGTTCTCATTTGTCCAAGGACATATTTCCTGAGTTTATAAACATAATATACTTTTCGTTTTAAAAAAACGAATGACGATGCTGTGATGCCAAAATATCGATGTTATTGTAGTAGTATCGACTAGATACGCTCCTGTACTTGATATCATTACAGTGGAGGACCGGTATTTTAGAGGCGGTATAGTAGCGAATATGATTCATTAGTACCGCGGTACTGTACTAATACCAACCCTACAACGGGTATACAGCATAGTATAGTCAAACACTCTTTGCTGCTGTTTAGGGCCACACAGCCATGACTACAGTAGCTGATTGCCACCATGGTCGTTTGCTTGTTCTCCTCTGGTGGACTCAATAACGTCACGGATACAATTATACTTTTATCTTTCCTAAATGTTTCTTCTGCGGTGAGTCCTGTAATAGTTGAAGTTCAGTTTAGAACATGTTAATTCAAAAGCCCATTAGGATAATTGCTCATTTAGCATCCCTTCGAATGCCCTCATCGTGACAGACTTACAGCCGTATTTCTAAAACAACTGTAATATTACATTTTATATCGTATAGCCGAACCTTTTTCCGGAAGATATAGTGTCTAAATAGTTCCAGTTTTATCATAGTTTTTGCCTATTTATTGTTTGTTTACGTTTTCAATTATCGCCAAAGCAGCATTGTGGTTTTGAACGGGCTTCACTGTGGTAGGAGACTTTGAACATTTTTCTTTCGCCTTGGATCAATCAAACATTTTTTTTTTCCTTTTCGTGTGAATTTTGGATTTTATCCGGAATATAAACACATGGTTATTGAACATATTGGATTAAACTGAATTGCCTGCAACATGTTTCAAAAAAGCTGGCACAAGTAGCAAAAAAGACTGAAAAAGTTGAGGAATGCTCACCAAACACTTATTTGGAACATCCCACAGGTGAACAGGCTAATTGGGAACAGGTGGGTGCCATGATTGGGTATAAAAGCAGCTTCCATGAAATGCTCAGTCATTCACAAACAAGGATGGGGCGAGGGTCACCACTTTGTCAACAAATGCGTGAGCAAATCGTGGAACAGTTTAAGAACAACATTTGCAAGGAATTTAGGGATTTCACCATCTACGGTCTGTGATATCATCAAAAGGTTCAGAGAATCAGGAGAAATCCTGATTCCTCAGGCGGTACTGCATCAAAAAGCGTCATCGGTGTGTAAAGGATATCACCACATGGATTTAGGAACACTTAAAAAAATCACTGTCAGTAACTACAGTTTGTCGCTACATCTGTAAGTGCAAGTTAAAACGCTACTATGCAAAGCGAAAGCCATTTATCAACAACACCCAGCTGAGCCCGGGCTCATCTAAGATGGACTGATACAAAGTGGAAAAGTGTTCTGTGGTCTGAGGAGTCCACATTTCAAATTGTTTATGGAAACTGTGAATGTCGTGTCCTCCGGAACAAAGAGGAAAAGAACCATCCGGATTGTTATAGGCGCAAAGTTGAAAAGCCAGCATGTGTGATGGTATGGGGGTGTATTAGTGCCCAAGACATGGGTAACTTACACATCTGTGAAGGCGCCATTAATGCTGAAAGGTACATACAGGCTTTGGAGCAACATATGTTGCCATCCAAGCAACGTTACCATGGACGCCCCTGCTTATTTCAGCAAGACAATGCCAAGCCACGTGTTGCATCAACGTGGCTTCATAGTAAAAGAGTGCGGGTACTAGACTGGCCTGCCTGTAGTCCAGACCTGTCTCCCATTGAGAATGTGTGGCGCATTATGAAGCCTAAAATAGCACAACGGAGACCCCCGGACTGTTGAACAACTTAAGCTGTACATCAAGCAAGAATGGGAAAGAATTCCACCTGAGAAGCTTCAAAAATGTGTCTCCTCAGTTCCCAAACGTTCACTGGGTGTTGTTAAAAGGAAAGGCCATGTAACACAGTGGTGAACATGCCCTTTCCCAACTACTTTGGCACATGTTGCAGCCATGAAATTCTAAGTTAATGATTATTTGCAAAAAAAAAATAAAGTTTATGAGTTTGAACATCAAATATGTTGTCTTTGTAGCATATTCAACTGAATATGGGTTGAAAAGGATTTGCAAATCATTGTATTCCGTTTATATTTACATCTAACACGATTTCCCAACTCATATGGAAACGGGGTTTGTACATGCAGTCTTAGTAGATCACACGCAACATGCCTTGCTGTTTGTGCATTACAATGTGTTCATCTATTTATAGCGGTCCAAATCTGTTTGTGGCGGGCCGCCACAAATAAAATACACTTCCTTTCTGGCCACTGACTTACAGGAGTTTCTTTCTGTTGGCACTCATCTAAAGCGACCCATCCAGGTCATGTCTGTCGGCCATCGGGGACAAACGCTGTCCGACATACTTCAGTCAGTCTTTGCCTGATCCTCGCTTTTTAATTAATCTAATTGAACTTTAATGATCATGAATGTGTGCTCCACAGCAGGAGAGGGCAAACACGGCTTTTAATGAGGCTCGGCTACGTTGATGTTTGCATAAAAGTTGATTTTTGAAATAGCAATCGTCATTGTTTCCGCCTCAAACGTTATCCATTAATACTGTTGCCACTTAACGAACAAGTTGGCATCTTTTGGCCATGTGGCACTTTTGCATCCATCCCATCACAGATGTAATAATAATATTAATAATACAAAACCAGTGAAGTTGGCACGTTGTGTAAATGGTAAATAAAAAAAAATATACAATGATTTGCAAATCCTTTTCAACTTATATTCAATTGAATAGACTGCAAAGACAAGATATTTAATTTTCAAACTCAGGAAGATATTACGTAATCTTTTTTTGCAAATAATCATTAACTTAGAATTTAATGGCAACAACACATTGCAAAAAAGTTGGCACAGGGGCATTTTTACCACTGTGTTACATGGCCTTTCCTTTTAACAACACTCAGTAAACGTTTGGGAACTGAGGAGACACATTTTTGAAGCTTTTCAGGTGGAATTATTTCCCATTCTTGCTTGATGTACAGCTTAAGTTGTTCAACAGTCCGGGGGTCTCCGTTGTGGTATTTTAGGCTTCATATTGCGCCACACATTTTCAATGGGAGACAGGTCTGGACTACAGGCAGGCCAGTCTAGTACCCGCACTCTTTTACTATGAAGCCACGCTGTTGTAACACGTGGCTTGGCATTGTCTTGCTGAAATAAGCAGGGGCGTCCATGATAACGTTGCTTGGATGGCAACATATATTACTCCAAAACCTGTATGTACCTTTCAGCATTAATGGCGCCTTCACAGATGTGTAAGTTACCCATGTCTTGGGCACTAATACACCCCCATACCATCACACATGCTGGCTTTTCAACTTTGCGCCTATAACAGTCCGAAAGGCTCTTTTCCTCTTTGGTCCGGAGGACACGACGTCCACAGTTTCCAAAAACAATTTGAAATGCGGACTCGTCAGACCACAGAACACTTTTCCACTTTGCATCAGTCCATCTTAGATGAGCTCGGGCCCAGCGAAGACGGCGGCGTTTCTGGGTGTTGTTGATAAATGGCTTTCGCTTTGCATAGTAGAGTTTTAACTTGCACTTAGAGACCAACTGTAGTGACTGACAGTGGTTTTCTGAAGTGTTCCTGAGCCCATGTGGTGATATCCTTTACACGCTGATGTCGCTTTTTGATGTAGTACCGCCCGAGGGCTCGAACGCCCGTAATATCATGGCTTACGTGCAGTGATTTCTCCAGATTCTCTGAACCTTTTGATGATATTACGGACCGTAGATGGTGAAATCTAAATTCCTTGCAATAGCTCGTGGAGAAATGTTGTTCTTAAACTGTCCAAATAAGTGTTGACTTTCTCAGTCTTTTTTGCCACTTGTGCCAGCTTTTTTGAAACATGTTGCAGGCATCAAATTCCAAATGAGCTAATATTTGCAAAAAATAACTATGGTTAAATATCTTGTCTTTGCAGTCTATTCAATTGAATATAAGTTGAAAAGGATTAGCAAATCATTGTATTCTCTTTTTATTTACCATTTACACAACGTGCCAACTTCACTGGTTTTGGCTTTTGTAGACTTTATTTGTAGTGCATTTTACATTTAAACAACAAATCTCAAAGTGCTGTCCCGATGTCCTTTTTCGGAGTCAGTAGTGCGTTGCCGCTAAATAGCTCGCGTGCGTCTTCATGTGGAATAAACAAACTGCTGTTTGACTTCCGTGCATTAAAAGCAAAAATGTGTTGATGTGGGGGGAAAAAAAAAGAGATGTTTTTTTAAATTTTTTTCCAAGGGAAACACAAGAACGTTTTTTATCACAAGTGCACAAACATGCACGCATGCAAAGTCGTGACTCGTAATTGGGTGACACACACACACACACACAAACGCACAAAGCACTGACACAACTGCCTGCACGTGTTCCTCTCCACAAATGAAGCGCTGCTGTAATTAATAAAGTCATCCCCGAGGGTGGAGACATTAATTAATTCCACTGGAATGGAGTCCAAATCTCAAGGAGAGATGTTGCTTAACGGAGTGAACGCTCCCCAACGTTTCATTCCAGGGGAGAGCACATTTAAATAACACATTTTTAATAGTGCGGTCACGTCGTACTGGACTATTTTTTTATTACTATCATTCTCGGGTGTAGCAGTTGCAAAAATGCAATAAAGTAATTTCGGACTTTTTCAAGGTCCAAAACGTAGTTGTCTCATTATTTTGGCTTTGGAAACACCAAAGACACATTTTTTTAAGCAAGATATTTATTTTAAATGTTTTTATTGATTGCCCAAAGGCTCAATGTTTGACGTTCCAAGCCTTTATATTTTAATCTAAAATTCTTTATATTTACTAACATCAATTTTGCACGATACTTTGCAGGCAACTAGTATAGCTGATTTACATTTAAAACACTTCTTTGTGGTCCAGATTATACATATTGACAGCGTAGGAAAGGCAGCTGTTTTTTGTGCAGGTGTACCTATTGTTGTGACCGAGTGAATCTGTACAATGTTAATGAAGTTTATTTTTGATCGTCTCTGGAAAAAATAATAATCGGTGACCACTTCAAGATATAGATTTAAACAGCGTACATTTTCAAAAGCTAAGTAATGATACTTTTGGAGTGAGTGGGGCGTGGTTTCATTTGCAATCTGGGAACACCGCCAGAATTGAACATCTTGCAGAATGATTAAAAAAAAAAAAAAAAGGGACACTGATAAGATAAGATAATACATATTGACAGCATAGGAAATAGTAGTAGCTTTTAGCTATGTTATTAACACACCTTTTCAGTGTCTTTGCTTGTTTTTAATAAAAAAAACTATTTGCATTATGGCCGTCAGCAAAGAAAAATCCATCAATTAGCCACACCTTTTTATAAGCCGCAGGGTACAAAGCGTAGGAAAGATTAATAGCTTTTAGCAATGTTATTAACACACCTATTCAAAGTCTTTGCTTGTGTTCAATAAAAAAACTATTTGCATTATGGCCGTCAGCAAAGACAAATCCATAAATTTGCCGCACCGTTTTATAAACCACAGGGTACAAAGCGTAGGAAAAAGTAGTAGCTTTTAGCCATGTTATTAACACACCTTTTCAGTGTCTTTGCTTGTGTTTAATAAAAACTATTTGCATTATGGCCGTCGGCCAAGAAAAATCCATAAATTAGCCGCACTGTTTTATAAGCTGCGGGGTACAAAGCGTAGGAAAAAGTAGTAGCTTTTAGCTATTTTTTTAACACACCTTTTCAGTGCCTTTGCTTGTGTTTAATGAAAACTATTTGCATTATGGCCGTCAGCAAAGAAAAATCCATAAATTAGCCGCACCGTTTTATAAGCCGCGTGGTCCAAAGCGTAGGAAAAAGTAGTAGCTTTGAGCTATGTTATTAACACACCTTTTCAGTGCCTTTGCTTGTGTTTAATAAAAACTATTTGCATTATGGCCGTCGGCAAAGAAAAATCCATAAATTAGCCACACCGTTTTATAAGCCGCGGGGTACAAAGCGTAGGAAAAAGTAGTAGCTTTGAGCTATGTTATTAACACACCTTTTCAGTGTCTTTGCTTGTGTTTAGTAAAAACTATTTGCATTATGGGCGTCAGCAAAGAAAAATCCATAAATTAGCCGCACTGTTTTTTAAACCACAGGGTACAAAGCGTAGGAAAAAGTAGTAGCTTTTAGCCATGTTATTAACACACCTTTTCAGTGTCTTTGCTTGTGTTTAATAAAAACTATTTGCATTATGGTCGTCAGCCAAGAAAAATCCATAAATTAGCCGCACCGTTTTATAAGCCGCAGGGTACAAAGCGTAGGAAAAAGTAGTAGCTTTTAGCTGTGTTTTTAACACACCTTTTCAGTGTCTTTGCTTGTGTTTAATAAAAACTATTTGCATTATGGCCGTCGGCAAAGAAAAATCCATAAGTTAGCCGCAACTTTTTATAAGCCGCAGGGTACAAAGCGTAGGGAAAAAGTAGTAGCTTTTAGCTATGTTAACACACCTATTCAGTGCCTTTGCTTGTATTTAATAAAAACTATTTGCGTTATGGGCGTCGGCAAAGAAAAATCCATAAATTAGCCGCACCGTTTTATAAGCCGCAGGGTACACAGCGTAGGAAAAAAGTAGCAGTTTTTAGCTGTTATTAACTCACTCTTCCAGTGTCTTTGCTGGTGTTTAATAAAAAAAATTGCATTAGGGTCCGTCGGCAAAGAATAATCCATAAATTAGCCGCACCATTTTATAAGCCGCGGTGTACAAAAGCGTAGGAAAAAGTAGTAGCTTTTAGCTATGTTATTAACACACCTTTTCAGTGCCTTTGCTTGTGTTTAATAAAAACTATTTGCGTTATGGGCATCAGCAAAGAAAAAAACATAAATTAGCCGCACCGTTTTATAAGCCGCAGGGTACAAAGCGTAGGAAAAAGTAGTAACTTTTAGCTATGTTAACACACCTTTTCAGTGCCTTTGCTTGTGTTTAATAAAAACTATTTGCGTTATGGCCGTCAGCAAAGAAAAAAACATAAATTAGCTGCACCGTTTTTTTAAGCCGCAGGGTACAAAGCGTAGGAAAAAATAGTAGCTTTTAGCTATGTTAACACACGTTTTCAGTGCCTGTGCTTGTGTTTAATGAAAACTATTTGCATTATGGCCGTCAGCAAAGAAAAATCCATAAATTAGCCGCAACCTTTTATAAGCCGCAGGGTACAAAGCGTAGGAAAAAAGTAGCAGATTTGAGCTTTGTTGTTAACACACCTTTTCAGTGTCTTTGTTTGTGTTTAATAAAAACTATTTGCATTATGGCCGTCGGCCAAGAAAAATCCATAAATTAGTCGCACCGTTTTATAAGCTGCGGGGTACAAAAGCGTAGGAAAAAGTAGTAGCTTTTAGCTATGTTATTAACACACCCTTTCAGTGTCTTTGCTTGTGTTTAATAAAAACTATTTGCATTATGGGCGTCAGCAAGGAAAAATCCATAAATTAGCCGCACCGTTTTATAAGCCGCGGGGTACAAAGCGTAGGAAAAAGTAGTAGCTTTTAGCTATGTTATTAACACACCTTTTCAGTGTCTTTGCTTGTGTTTAGTAAAAACTATTTGCATTATGGGCGTCAGCAAAGAAAAATCCATAAATTAGCCGCACTGTTTTTTTAAGCCACAGGGTACAAAGCGTAGGAAAAAGTAGTAGCTTTTAGCTATGTTATTAACACACCTTTTCAGTGCCTTTGCTTGTGTTTAGTAAAATCTATTTGCATTATGGCCGTCGGCAAAGAAAAGTCCATAAATTATCCGCACCGTTTTATAAGCTGCGGGGTACAAAGCGTAGGAAAAAGTAGTAGCTTTTAGCTATTTTTTTAACACACCTTTTCAGTGCCTTTGCTTGTGTTTAATAAAAACTATTTGCATTATGGCCGTCGGCCAAGAAAAATCCATAAATTAGCCGCACCGTTTTATAAGCTACGGGGTACAAAGCGTAGGAAAAAGTAGTAGCTTTTAGCTATGTTATTAACACACCTTTTCAGTGTCTTTGCTTGTGTTTAGTAAAAACTATTTGCATTATGGGCGTCAGCAAAGAAAAATCCATAAATTAGCCGCACCGTTTTATAAGCCGCAGGGTACAAAGCGTCTGAAAAAGTAGTCACTTTTAGCTATGTTATTAACACACCTTTTCAGTGCCTTTGCTTGTGTTTAGTAAAATCTATTTGCATTATGGCCGTCGGCAAAGAAAAATCCACAAATTAGCCGCACCGTTTTATAAGCTGCGGGGTACAAAGCGTAGGAAAAAGTAGTAGCTTTTAGCTATGTTAACACACCTTTTCAGTGCCTTTGCTTGTGTTTAATAAAAACTATTTGCGTTGTGGGCGTCAGCAAAGAAAAAAACAAATTAGCTGCACCGTTTTTTTAAGCCGCAGGGTACAAAGCGTAGGAAAAATAGTGGCTTTTAACTATGTTATTAACACACCTTTTCAGTGCCTGTGCTTGTGTTTAATAAAAACTATTTGCATTATGGCCGTCGGCAAAGAAAAATCCATAAGTTAGCCGCAACCTTTTATAAGCCGCAGGTTACAAAGCGTAGGGAAAAAGTAGTAGCTTTTAGCTATGTTATGAACACACCTATTCAGTGCCTTTGCTTGTGTTTAATAAAAACTATTTGCGTTATGGGCGTCGGCAAAGAAAAATCCATAAATTAGCCGCACCGTTTTATAAGCCGCAGGGTACAAAGCGTAGGAAAAAAGTAGCAGTTTTTAGCTGTTATTAACTCACTCTTTCAGTGTCTTTGCTGGTGTTTAATAAAAAAAATTGCATTATGGTCCGTCGGCAAAGAATAATCCATAAATTAGCCGCACCATTTTATAAGCCACGGTGTACAAAAGCGTAGGAAAAAGTAGTAGCTTTTAGCTGTTATTAACACACCTTTTCAGTGCCTTTGCTTGTGTTTAATAAAAACTATTTGCGTTATGGGCGTCAGCAAAGAAAAAAACATAAATTAGCTGCACCGTTTTTTTAAGCCGCAGTGTACAAAGCGTAGGAAAAAATAGTAGCTTTTAGCTATGTTATTGACACACCTTTTCAGTGCCTGTGCTTGTGTTTAATGAAAACTATTTGCATTATGGCCGTCAGCAAAGAAAAATCCATAAATTAGCCGCAACCTTTTATAAGCCGCAGGGTACAAAGCGTAGGAAAAAAGTAGCAGATTTGAGCTTTGTTGTTAACACACCTTTTCAGTGTCTTTGTTTGTGTTTAATAAAAACTGTTTGCGTTATGGCCGTCGGCCAAGAAAAATCCATAAATTAGTCGCACCGTTTTATAAGCTGCGGGGTACAAAAGCGTAGGAAAAAGTAGTAGCTTTTAGCTATGTTATTAACACACCTTTTCAGTGTCTTTGCTTGTGTTTAATAAAAACTATTTGCATTATGGCCGTCGGCCAAGAAAAATCCATAAATTAGTCGCACCGTTTTATAAGCTGCGGGGTACAAAGCGTAGGAAAAAGTAGTAGCTTTTAGCTATGTTATTAACACACCTTTTCAGTGCCTTTGCTTGTGTTTAATAAAAACTATTTGCATTATGGCCGTCGGCCAAGAAAAATCCATAAATTAGCCGCACCGTTTTATAAGCCGCAGGGTACAAAGCGTAGGAAAAAAGTAGCAGTTTTTAGCTGTTATTAACTCACTCTTTCAGTGTCTTTGCTGGTGTTTAATAAAAAAAATTGCATTATGGTCCGCCAGCAAAGAATAATCCATAAATTAGCCGCACCATTTTATAAGCCACGGTGTACAAAAGCGTAGGAAAAAGTAGTAGCTTTTAGCTATGTTAACACACCTTTTCAGTGCCTTTGCTTGTGTTTAATAAAAACTATTTGCGTTATGGCCGTCAGCAAAGAAAAAAACATAAATTAGCTGCACCGTTTTTTAAGCCGCAGGGTACAAAGCGTAGGAAAAAATAGTAGCTTTTAGCTACGTTATTAACACACCTTTTCAGTGCCTGTGCTTGTGTTTAATGAAAACTATTTGCATTATGGCCGTCGGCAAAGAAAAATCCATAAATTAGCCGCAACCTTTTATAAGCCGCAGGGTACAAAGCGTAGGAAAAAAGTAGCAGATTTTAGCTTTGTTGTTAACACACCTTTTCAGTGTCTTTGTTTGTGTTTAATAAAAACAATTTGCACTATGGCCGTCGGCCAAGAAAAATCCATAAATTAGCCGCACCGTTTTATAAGCTGCGGGGTACAAAAGCGTAGGAAAAAGTAGTAGCTTTTAGCTATGTTATTAACTCACCTATTCAGTGTCTTTGCTTGTGTTTAATAAAAACTTTGCATTATGGCCGTCAATGAGTTGACTGATGAACAATATCACATAATTTATTCAGAAAATATAAATAACGACAAATAAAGAGAGAATACTATTAACCGCAACATGTAAGTATAAAAAAAAAAAAACATGATTTGTACTTTTTCGGAATGTGCTTGTTCTATTTTTAAACAAAGAAAACAATCTGAAGTTGTCTTTATTTTTAAGTTATTGTGCCGTGATTTTACCAGTTCGGCCCACTTGGGAGTAGATTTTTCTCCATGTGGCCCCCCCATCTAAGATGAGTTTGTCACCCCTGCCCTAGTCCCTGTCTTGACTTAACCCCCAAAACCTTGGCTGTAGTACTCCTTGACATCCCTAAATAACACCGGCCCATATTCCGCCCCTAAATGCCTGTTTATTGAGAACTATTACCAGCAAAAGTAACCCCTCAAGCTTTCATGTTTGTCTCCCCACTTGGTCTGCGACAGTCACGTGCCCGAGGCCGAGGATGGTAGTTTCGCGGAGGACGACGGGTAAGACGCGTGGCGTGTTTTTCTTGTTGTGTGTGTGGCTTTTGCTGTTTTTTTGTGACGTGCCAGTGGATGCCTTGATTTACAGGGTACTGTGAACGCAGCATTGCTTGTTGTGATGATGCGTCCTTCTCCGTGATGGAACGTGGATTGTGTACTGTTAGTGGCTCTCACACGTGCATCTGCAGGAGCGTTAATGTGTGCAGTGACAGCATGCCACTATTTTTCATGGGTTGTTGATGTCTAACTGTCTTTTTTTGCTGCTTTTCTGCCCGGTAACTAACTTCATGCATGTCATATGTGCATGCATATCACACTCCCAAGTAAAGGTTCACTGCAATGAGGGTTGGTTTGCACCCTAAAAAAACGACTAAGTGTCCCGGGGCGTAATCATGGCAAGTGCTTTATTATTGTTACACTGCCAACCAGTGGCTGGCGGTGCTCACTGCAGCGTTAAAGTTGCAAAGAAACTAACCAAAAAAAAAAGCGGCCTTTCTGTTCCTCACCGGTCGGTCATCAACCCGTCCAGGCCTCAAGCATGCGAGCTCTAATCTGGAAAAGACTAATTGATTGTTCCTTGTTCCTGCCGCGACGGGACCCCTGCTGTGCTGGCAGCCGATCAATAAGTGACGGCCGCTGCAGCCTGCTAGAATCTTCCATCTGCGATGCTGCAATCTATCCAAAAGTGTTCCACTTTTGGAAGGATTGTCAGAGCCGCAGCAGAGGCAAGGATTGTATGGTCGTGAAATGTAGCGTCCCGGAAGAGTTAGTACTGCAAAGGGTTCTGGGTATTTGTTCTGTTGTGTTACGGTGCGGATGTTCTCCCGAAATGTGTTTGTCATTCTTGTTTGGTGTGGATTCACAGTGTGGCGTATATTTCTAACAGTGTTAAAGTTGTTTATACGGTCACCCTCAGTGTAACCTGTATCGCTGTTGATTAAGTGTGCGTTGCATTCACGTGTGTGCGCGTTAGGGATGGGCGATACCACACTTTTAGGATTCGATACGATACCGATACCTTTTCTTGCATTTTCATCGATACCGATACCGATACCATTAATTTCTTATTGGCAATTTTTGTCAGTCAAAAATATTATTACTATTGTTATTATTTAAGACAAATCACAAGACAAATACAGACCATTTATACCACATTTATTATGGTCAATATATAATAAAAGTAAAATTAAAATAAATAACAAAAATATGAAAAATAAATTAAATATTATATACAATAATTAGGGATGTCCGATAATATCGGCCGATAAATGCGTTAAAATGTAATATCGGAAATTATCGGTATCGGTTTTTTATCATCTGTATCGTTTTTTTTTTGTTTTTTTTTGTTTTTTTTTTATTAAATCAACATAAAAAACACAAGATACACTTACAATTAGTGCACCAACCCAAAAAACCTCCCTCCCCCCATTTCTTTCTGTTATGAATATTCTGGTTCCTACATTATATATCAATATATATCAATACAGTCTGCAAGGGATACAGTCCGTAAGCACACATGATTGTGCGTGCTGCTGGTCCACTAATAGTACTAACCTTTAACAGTTAATTTTACTCATTTTCATTAATTACTAGTTTCTATGTAACTGTTTTTATATTGTTTTACTTTCTTTTTTTATTCAAGAAAATGTTTTTAATTTAGTTATCTTATTTTATTATTATTTTTAAAAAGTACCTTATCTTCACCATACATGGTTGTCCAAATTAGGCATAATAATGTGTTAATTCCACGACTGCATATATCGGTTGATATCGGTATCGGTAATTAAAGAGTTGGACAATATCGGATATCGGCAAAAAGCCATTATCGGACATCCCTAACAATAATAATTATATATATTATATATAATAATAATTAGATATTAGGGCTTTCCAATTAACTGTCAAATCCGAATCGCAAGAAGCTGCAGTTATTTTTTAAAATTTGTGATATAATTAGCAATTAATGAAATATGAAATAGGCTAATGTTTTTGAAATGTAAGAAATCCTGTTACAGATTAAAACCAAAATCACATTCAATCATATATTTCAAGATTTTCTTGGAAAAAAATAAAACTGTAATGCAAAGATGAAGAATCTCCAAATTGTATCTCTTTCTTATCTTGTTTTAAATATTATTCTTTTATTTTTCCATATTTAACATATTGTGTTGAAGTTTGGGGAAATGTTTATAAAACAAACGTAGACCCAATAATTAAACTTCAAAAAAGGGTCATTAGAATAATACACAAAGCGTGCTACTATGAACATACCACTCCATTATTTATAAGTTCTAATGTGTTAAAATTTTCAGATATTGTGTTTTTAAAAACAATGGAAATTATGTTTCGAGTAAAGAACAACAGCCTTCCAGCTTGTATTCTTAGGTTATTTCAATTAAGAGGAGAAAACTATAATTTACGGGGGATATTGGTTTTTGAAATAGGTAAAGCAAGAACGAATATAAAATACAGATGTATTTCAGTTTTAGGAGTTAAATGGTGGAACAAGCTCAGTGATGAGCTGAAGACATGTAGTTCTTAAGGTTTAAGAAAACATTGAAAGGTGAAATAATTGAAAATGATAAAATATAGCAACGATTACTTTCATCCCATTGATTTATTTTTCTTCTTTTTAACGTTGATGTTCCAGGTAATCTTATTTTCAGTGAAGGTATAAGATAGGCAAATATAAGCCTTGGCTTCAGCCTATTCCTTTTTCTGTCATGCTTTTTCTTTTCTTTTCCTTTTGTGTGTAAATGTGTATGATTGTTATATATGTATAATTTGTACTCTTAAACTGGTCACACAAAATGGTTAATGGTTGATGGTTGATTTTATGACCGAAATAAACTTATTTCATTCATTCATTCATTCAAATACTCAAGCAATTTTCAACTAACCGTAAATTCCCCTGTGTGGAAATTATTTGAATTTAGGATAATCATTTAAACAAAAATATTCAGTAAACAATACTAAAATTTTTTTTAAAAAACAATGCCTGTTTTAAGTCAACAATTGGACAACACTGGATATGCCTGGCTGCATCGCTGTCGGCTGGCTGTGTGTGTGTTGCACACAGGGGTGTCCCAGCACATAGTAAGTTAAGTAAGTCATCAAAAACATCTGAAAGTGATGCTTGCACCCCCCACACGCTGTTTTTTTGGTTTATATCGATACTTTTTTCAGAAAAGTGATGCCAAATGAGTAGCGTGTGAGTATCGATATCACAGGATCGATACGCACATCCCTAGTGTGCGTACAGAAGCCGCACTTATCTTGTGACTGGGCCGGCACGATGTTAGAATGGATGAAATGTGGACGTGACGACAGCTCGTAGATGCAGTGCCTTTAAGGCACGCCCCCAAGACTGTGGTCCGGGTGGACTACGAGATATAATGACTGATGAACACCTTGGTTGGATAATGAAGGTTGCCTCAGCTCAAAGCCTGAGCCCCGACATTAATGAACTAGCATCCAAGAAAAGATGGCAGGTATCTGGCTTGGGCACATCAGATTAGATCAGTGTGTTGCAAACTGAGCATTTTAAAGTCCTGAATGGTTGGTTTATTCATTGTTATTTTATTTTCAAATGTATTAGCCTGTGGAAAAAGTTAATGTTGATATTTACCTCAGAAGGCTGCAAATAGAAATTTTTTATTTGAATTGTATTTGATATGCCATTGATATTTTTTAATTATTATTATTATTATTAGGGTCCGCTCTGTACTCTGTATAAAGGACTCCCTGTGGGAGTCCTTTGTACATGGACAAAGGACACTATTGTTATTGTAAGGTTTATTATTATTATTCCGCAGCTTTGCGCACTACTTTGCCCCCCTTAACATGCTTCAAAACTCACCAAATTTGACACTCCCATAGAAAAACGTGCCCCTACCACTTTAGTAAAAAAAACTAAAAAGAATTGTGCTCTAGCGCCCCCTAGGAAGAAAAGTGCATGTAACTCCCAGTACGAATGTCGTAGAGACATGAAACAAAAACCTCTATGTATGTCTCACTTAGACCTACATTTCATAATTTAACATCCTCGGGCAAAAACCAACAGGAAGTTGGCAATTTCCCCTTCAAGACAAAAAATGACTAAAAACACTCATTTTTGCCTCTTTGAGCTGTAATTTGACCCCTTTAAAATACTTCAAAACTCACCAAACTTCTCACACACATCAGGACTGGTGGAAATTGCGATCTAAAAAAAAACCAAACTCCAAAACTCAAAATTGCGCTCTAGCGCAATTTTTGAATAAAACAGACAAAACTGCTTCTCAGAGGAAAACACAGACAAAACTGCTTGTAACTTCCGGTAGGAACGTCTTAGAGACATGAAACAAAAACCTCTACGTAGGTCTCACTTAGACCTACATTTCATAGATTGACATCCTTCAGCAAAAATCAACAGGAAGTTTGCTATCCCTCCTTCAAAACAATTTTTTTTGTTTAATCCGGTCACCAAACATCAAACATTATCTCCTCTAAACGCGTTTGTCGTTTCGGCTTCAAACTACTACAGGAGAGAGATTGAACCCTTCTGATTAAAAGTTGACGACGCCGTTTTCGAAGGTGCTACCGTTTTGATTTTACGAGCCTTCAAAGACCCGCTGCGCTGATGCTTCTCCGCTGCCTATAATGACAACGTGAAATGGAATTATTTCTTTTTTGTCCTCAAAATTCTACACACAATACCCTATAATGACAATGTGTAATGGAATTGTTTCTTTTTCGTCCTCAAAATTCTACACACA
>NC_084758.1:19540330-19550330 GCF_033978785.1 Entelurus aequoreus
TGTCAACTTTTGACCACGACTGTATATATATATATATATATATATATATATATATATATATATATATATATATATATTTATTAATGTTGCAGCCTTTTACAGCAAAAAGCATGCATGATTTTTGTTACTGGCTTTCATTGCATGGAAGTGACAGTTATTTGTCGCTACCGCACCTTTCATTAACTGAACTCATTTGCTTTCCCTTCACTAATGTACCCTACCAAAGTGTTTTTGACCAACATTTGTATGTTTACTCTGCTGCGCGCCTCGGGGATGCGAGCCGCTTTTGCATGGTCTTACGTACACGCCACTCCCGCTCGCTAATATCAAAACTAATCATGCACAGCTCACAAGAGGCCAGACCAGTTTGAGACCTGCTGTGTCCTCCTAAACTTTTTTGTTTGTTTGTTTTACCCCCATGGCCTGAAATAATAACATATGTACTAATTTAAAGTCAGGGAGGCACTACGGTCATCACATACAGTAAAAAAACAATGCCCTTATTTTAATTCAGAATATAGTATTATGTTGTTTCAAATACACTCTATAAGGATTTTTGAGGGGTGTAGTTTTATACACTTCTAAATGCAATGTACATAATACATTAGTACAAATACAGTACAAGCCAAAAGTTTGGACACACCTCTTTATTTTCATGACTATTTACATTGTAGATTGTCACTGAAGGCATCACAAACGAATGAATGAACACATGTGGAGTTATGTACTTAACACAAAAAGGTGAAATAACTGAAAACATGCTTTATATTCTAGTTTCTTCAAAATAGCCACCCTTTGCTCTGATTACTGCTGTGCACACTCTTGGCATTCTCTCGATGAGCTTCAAGGGTGGCTATTTTGAAGAAACTAGAATATAAAAAATGTTTTCAGTTATTTCACCTTTTTGTGTTAAGTACATAACTCCACATGTCTTCATTCATAGTTTTGATGCCTTCAGGGACAATCTACAATGTAAATAGTCATGAAAATGAAGAAAACGCATTGAATGAGAAGGTGTGTCCAAACTGTTGGCCTGCACTGTATATCACTTTTATATACATATTTTTTTTAAACTTAAAATAATATAACATAACTAATAACAATTAGAAATCTAAGTAAGATTAAATATCTCAAATAAGGGTGATATTTGCTTATTTTCTGTCTGATAAGATAATTCTTCTCACTAAGCAGATTTTATGTTCGAGTGTTTTACTTGTTTTAAGTGTTTTGGTCCTAAATGATCTCAGTAAGATATTACAGCTTGTTGCTGAGATTTGATGACCTATATTGAGTAAAACATGCTTGAAACTAGAATATCAACTGTTGTGTCATCAACACTCACAAGTATAAAACTACTTTTTAAAGTAATAATTTCTTATTTCAAGCATGAAATAAAAAAAATCATGACTTTGACACAATTGTGTCTCATAATTAAAACGGACGACACCCAAATGGACTTTGCTGTTTTATTTTCAATGAAACAATAGAAAATATGTACTCATATAGTAGTACAGTTGGCACTGTACAGTAAACTGACAGTTCATATTTAAACATTTAACATGTGACATTTCAAACAATTTTGAACAGAAATAGTTCATGCACATTCAGATAAATTCTTCCAAATTACAGTAAAAAAAAATGTGGCGCGCAATCATTATGTCAAGATAATGGCACTGGCATTTACTTAATTTAAGAATATTTTTCAACATATTGAAGAAAAAAGGACTCTTTTATTTATTTTTTTCTATCAAGAAAAGTGCACTTGTTATTAGTGAGAATATACTTATTTTAAGGTATTTTTGGGTTCATTGAGGTAAGCTAATTTTATTTGTTTTGGAAAGTCTTCTATTGGCAGATAATTTAGCAGATAATAAATAGTGTTATTCATTAAATTAGGTTATTTTTTCCCCTAATAATAATTACATAAAAATAGGTCAAATATGTATTTATTTGTAATAATAGTGATGAATCAATAGTTGTTTGACCTGTGGGTGAGATGAGAACAAACTACTGCAAGTACAGTGTGGCAGTGTTTAGTAGTCCAATCATAAAAGTTTCCATACACTGTAAAAAAAAAACTAAAATTACAATAAAATACTAGCAGCTAGAGTTGGGGGAAATACTCAATTTTACATGCATCGCAATTTGGACATGGACGATTACAAAAATCGATTAGTAAACATTGATAATTTATTTATTCCAAATAACGTAATGCAGACAGTTCTAAAATTTGGCTCCTTTATTTTAGGGCACCAATGGTGCAGTTTTGCACACATTTCCATTAATTTAATAAATGTGGGAATTAAGTTTCTTGTTCTAAAAGAACAGTTTTTTAAAGTTGCAAGTGATAAATGCTTATTTAGTGATAAGAAAATACATGTAAAACTGCATCAACATACATGAATTAAAGATGCATCAATAATACATTTTTAATCATATCGTAGCTCCTGAATCTTTATCGAATCGTGAGGTGGCCAAAGATTCTCACCTCCACCTCGGTAGAATTTGACTGTAAGAATAAAAGTGCTACCGTTTTTCCATGTAGAGTAATGCAGTATTAAAACAAGAACCATAGTTTTTAAGGTTAAAAAACCAAAATTCGCCAAAATTTTACTGCAAGAATAAAAGTTGTACCATTTTTTTTTCGTCGACAGTAATTCACCGTAAAAACAAGGACCATAGATTTTACGTCACAAAAACCCTCAAAAACTGGCAGAATTTTTACTGTACAAATAACATTGGTACCGTTTTCAATTTGCAATATTTCAGTGTAAAAAAACACCTTAAATTTGACAATTGCATTCTGACGACTGACCTGCCGGTTTTTACCTTTCTAACCGTAAAATCTGTAATTTTTTTTTTTTTTTTTACTGTAAAATCTACCGATTTTTTTTTTGTATAGATATAGTCGCATGCCATAGAACAGGGGTGTCAAACTAATTTTAGATCGGGGGCCACATGGAGAAAAATCTACTCCCAAGTGGGCCGGACTGGTAAAATCACGGCACGATAACTTAAAAATAAAGACAACTTCAGATTGTTTTCTTTGTATAGAAATAGAACAAGCACATTCTGAAATTATACAAATCATAATGTTGTTGGCCTTTTTTTACACTTACATGTTGCGGTTAATAGTATTCTATCTTTATTTGTCGTTATTTATACTTTCTGAATAAATTATGTGATATTGTTCATCATTCAACTCATTGGTGTTAATTTTCAATCTAGATCAGGGGTGTCAAACTCATTTTAAATGGGGGGCCACATGGAGAAAAATCTACTCCCAAGTGGGCCGGACCGGTAAAGTCACGGCACGATAACTTAAAAATAAAGACAACTTCAGTGAACAATGGGAGACCAGGCTTTCTGCTCCGCTGCTCCTAGTCTGTGGAACACTCTCCCTGACCACCTGAGGGCACCACAGACTGTGGATGCTTTTAAAAAAGGCTTAAAAACCCTTCTTTTTAAAAAAGCCTTTTTTTTTTTTTTTTTTAGATATATGCATACTAGTTTTAGCTATTTGGCTGTTCTAGTTTTTATTTATTTTTTATTATCTTTTTATTTTTTCTAATTTATTTATTTATTTTATTTTATTTTTTTAATACACTGTACCACTTTGAGGTTGTTTACTCAATGTAAAGTGCTTTTTACAAATAAAATCTATTATTATTATTATTATTAAAAAAATAATATAAAAATCAAATTACAGGATGTTATTTGTGTAGTTTGCTTACATCGTGTGGTTTATTTTATATTTTTACATATGTAGCATAATCTAGAAAGATACAAAGAATTGCTATTGTGACATCTAGTGGACACATTTAGAACAGCAGTTTCTTTCATTCAAAAATGTCAGCTAATTTTTATACTTAGCAAACTCATCCCGCGGGCCGGATAAAACCTGTTCACGGGCCTGATCCGGCCCACGGGCCTTACGTTTGACACCCCTGATCTAGATAGATAGATAGTACTTTATCTATCAAGATAAAAAAATATCAAAATAAAATTACAGGATGTTATTGATGCAGTGTGTTCATTTTCTTCGACTGGTGCACGAACATCATGTGGTTTATTTTTTTTATATATTTATGTAGCATCATCTACAAAGATACAAAGAATTTATATTGCGACATCCAGTGGACACATTTAGAACAGCAGTTTCTTTCATTTAAAAGTTTCGGCTCATTTTTATACTTAGCAAACTTATACCGCGGGCCGGATAAAACCTGTTCGCGGGCCTGATCCGGCCCGCGGGCCGTACATTTGACACCCCTGCCATAGAACAACTGAAATGTATTCATCTTTATCCTAAATCTGACTATGAATAAAAGTAAGATTAGCCCATTGTTTATGTAAGAATACACCAGTAGTGGCTCTTAATGTCATGTAAACTACACTTCCCTTACATACTGTAAGCACCTTGTTTCATTACTGTGTGTGTGTGTGTGTGTGTGTGTGTGTGTGTGTGTGTGTGTGTGTGTGTGTGTGTGTGTGTGTGTGTGTGTGTGTGTGTGGTCATTCCAGGCACAGCACGCACTCGGAGGAGGAGTCCGGTTTTGTTGACCCGAGCTTGCTGGAAAACCTCCAAAGTAATCATGTGAGTAACGTGGGGAGTTCCTCGCTTCCTTCTTTGCATGTACTGTTATATTCCTTTTTTAATCCTACCCCGTTCCCACTTCAGAGCGTTTACAAATATATACATTCATTTACTGACTTTTTTTTTATAGCAAAATGACATCCGTGATTGAGTAATACAACAGTTTTGTAATATATAATTAAGTCAGTCATGACTAACATACTGAGATGAAGAATATCTTATTGTCAATAAGGTTGAAAGTGTTTCTCATCATTTTCCTTCTTTCTACTTTGTAAGCACTATTAATGTGAACAACCTCTTAAACTGGATCATATAAGTACATTGTTTAACTTCTTTACTTAATCCATTTTCATAATTTAGTTTCTGGGTGTTGTTGATAAAATGGCTTTCGCTTTGCATAGTACAGTTTTAACATGCACTTACAGATGTAGGGACAAACTGTAGTTATTCACAGTGGTTTTCTGAAGTGTTCTTGTGGTGATATCCTTTACACACTGATGTCGCTTTTTGATGCAGTACTGCCTGAAGGATCCAAGTTTCCATCTTTAAGGTTCAAATAACAGTGGACTGTTTTTAGACAGTGAAAGTCTATAGCAACACAGACCCGTATTAAATAAATTAGTTTCTGGGTGTTGTTGATAAATGGCTTTCGCTTTGCATAGTAGAGTTTTAACTTGCACTTACAGATGTAGGGACAAACTGTAGTTATTGACAGTGGTTTTCTGAAGTGTTCTTCTGGTGATATCCTTTACACACTGATGTCGCTTTTTGATGCAGTACTGCCTGAAGGATCCAAGTTTCCATCTTTAAGGTTCAAATAACAGTGGACTGTTTTTAGACAGTGAAAGTCTATAGCAACACAGACCCGTATTAAATAAATTAGTTTCTGGGTGTTGTTGATAAAATGGCTTTCGCTTTGCATAGTACAGTTTTAACTTGCACTTACAGATGTAGGGACAAACTGTAGTTATTGACAGTGGTTTTCTGAAGTGTTCTTGTGGTGATATCCTTTACACGCTGATGTCGCTTTTTGATGCAGTACTGCCTGAGGGATCCAAGTTTCCATCTTTAAGGTTCAAATAACAGTGGACTGTTTTTAGACAGTGAAAGTCTATAGCAACACAGACCCATATTAAATAAATTAGTTTCTGGGTGTTGTTGATAAATGGCTTTCGCTTTGCATAGTCGAGTTTTAACTTGCACTTACAGATGTAGGGACAAACTGTAGTTATTGACAGTGGTTTTCTGAAGTGTTCTTGTGGTGATATCCTTTACACACTGATGTCGCTTTTTGATGCAGTACTGCCTGAAGGATCCAAGTCTCCATCTTTAAGGTTCAAATAACAGTGGACTGTTTTTAGACAGTGAAAGTCTATAGCAACACAGACCCGTATTAAATAAATTAGTTTCTGGGTGTTGTTGATAAATGGCTTTCGCTTTGCATAGTAGAGTTTTAACTTGCACTTACAGATGTAGGGACAAACTGTAGTTATTGACAGTGGTTTTCTGAAGTGTTCTTGTGGTGATATCCTTTACACACTGATGTCGCTTTTTGATGCAGTACTGCCTGAAGGATCCAAGTTTCCATCTTTAAGGTTCAAATAACAGTGGACTGTTTTTAGACAGTGAAAGTCTATAGCAACACAGACCCGTATTAAATAAATTAGTTTCTGGGTGTTGTTGATAAATGGCTTTCGCTTTGCATAGTAGCGTTTTAACTTGCACTTACAGATGTAGGGACAAACTGTAGTTATTGACAGTGGTTTTCTGAAGTGTTCTTGTGGTGATATCCTTTACACACTGATGTCGCTTTTTGATGCAGTACTGCCTGAAGGATCCAAGTTTCCATCTTTAAGGTTCAAATAACAGTGGACTGTTTTTAGACAGTGAAAGTCTATAGCAACACAGACCCGTATTAAATAAATTAGTTTCTGGGTGTTGTTGATAAATGGCTTTCGCTTTGCATAGTAGAGTTTTAACTTGCACTTACAGATGTAGGGACAAACTGTAGTTATTGACAGTGGTTTTCTGAAGTGTTCTTGTGGTGATATCCTTTACACACTGATGTCGCTTTTTGATGCAGTACTGCCTGAGGGATCCAAGTTTCCATCTTTAAGGTTCAAATAACAGTGGACTGTTTTTAGACAGTGAAAGTTTATAGCAACACAGACCCGTATTAAATAAATTAGTTTCTGGGTGTTGTTGATAAATGGCTTTCGCTTTGCATAGTAGAGTTTTAACTTGCACTTACAGATGTAGGGACAAACTGTAGTTATTGACAGTGGTTTTCTGAAGTGTTCTTGTGGTGATATCCTTTACACGCTGATGTCGCTTTTTGATGCAGTACTGCCTGAGAGAGCCAAGTTTCCATCTTTAAGGTTCAAATAACAGTGGACTGTTTTTAGACAGTGAAAGTCTACAGCAACACAATCCCGTTTTAAATAAATTAGTTTGAATCCCCTGATTGTAGACGCGTTTTGCCTCATGCGACTCGTGCAAAGTGAGCATGCTAACGAGCTATAAAATGTGACCCGTGTCCATGGCAACGTGAACCCTGCTAATTATGACCGTACGACTCTAATCAAGCATCATTACCATAATCTATACGGCTATGCAAACTGTACAATGACTAGATGTCCCGATCTTTAGATGTTTATTTTTGTCCTGTCCAGCTACTCAGACAAATCATATGGTTGATGTAGATGCCCATATTTGCTGTACTCATTTACTTTACCAAATAGAAGTGTGGGATGCTTCTATTCTTGCCTTATTACTCTGTTTTTCTTCTATTTGGGGTGTTTTTTTGTCGTTGTTTACAAAGTCAGAAAGCAAGTCTCTGGATAGGAAGGTTTTAGCATTAGTTTTTTTATTTAGTTATTGTGCATTAGACCCTTTATTTTGATAAAAAAAATATATTGTAGAATTAAAGACCAAACCCAAAACCAGTGAATTTGGCACTTTTGTGTAAATGGTAAATAAAAACAAAATACAAAGATTTGCAAATCCTTTTCAACTTATATTCAATTGAATAGACTGCAAAGACAAGATATTTAATGTTCCAACTGGAAAACTTTGTTATTTTTTGCAAATTTTAGCTCATTTGGAATTTGATGCCTGCAACATGTTTCAAAAAAGCTGGCACAAGTGGCAAAAAAGACTGAGAATGTTGAGGAATGCTCATCAAACACTTATTCGGAACATCCCACAGGTGAACAGGCAAATTGGGAACAGGTGGGTGCCATGATTGGGGGAAAAAAAAGAAGCTTCCATGAAATGCTCAGTCATTCACAAACAAGGATGGGGCGAGGGTCACCACTTTGTGAACAAATGCGTGAGCAAATTATTGAACAGTTTAAGAACAACGGATTTCACCATCTACGGTCTGTAATATCATCGAAAGGTTCAGAGAATCTGGAGAAATCACTGCACTTAAGCGATGATATCGATCCCTCAGGCGGTACTGCATCACAAAGTGACATCAGTGTGTAAAGGATATCACCACATGGGCTCAGGAACACTTCGGAAAACCACTGTCAGTAACTACAGTTCGTCGCTACATCTGTAAGTGCAAGTTAAAACTCTACTATGCAAAGCGAAAGCCATTTATCAACAACACCCAGAAACTTTTTTTGCCATGTGTTGCTGCCATTAAATTCCAAGTTAATGATTATTTGCAAAAAAAAAAACGTGTATACTAGCACATTCTAAATGAAATAAAACAAGATTTATAATCATTAAATCCGAGTTTACTTTGGATCGTCTTGGAGAAGATGTGCTGTCATAAAAAAGCAGTTGGGACTTTTACCACACGCTTCACGTCCATCACTGTTGCTTTGACAGAGGCTGATGACCCCCGGGGTCAGAGCGGAGGTTAAGGGTCAGGGCCCGCTGCTGACAAGGCGGAACAAGACCGTCTCCTCGACTCTTTGCACTTGAACCATGCAGGGTCTTGGTTAGCATAATACACACGTCACAATTCCAAGCCCACGCGGACGCTAACCTGGCGAACCTTCACGCGTCTTCTCTGCGCTCCGAAGGCTGCTTGTCCTTCAGAGGACACCTGTCCACCCTGGACTTGAGTAGCTCTTTCATTTTCAACCGACCCTTTGATTCGTTTTGATGCATTTTGTCAGAGCACGGTTGCCATGGACGACCAGACAAGCAGATTTAATAATGCAGAGCGTGTGCGGTTTGCCTCGGAGATCTGAGGTAACAGAACAGTCTCCTTTTGGTCAGCAAGGGTCCATTTTTTTTTTGTAGCAAATAATGGATAACAATGTGTTGTTTTGGCCTTTTTGTACCATATTACACGACTTGATGTGGAACTGACTGTTGTCGAAGATTTGTACAAAACCAGTGAAGTTGGCACGTTGTGTAACTCGTAAATAAAAACAGAAAACAATGATTTGCTAATCCTTTTCAACTTATATTCCATTGAATAGACTGCAAAGACAAGATATTACGTAATCTTTTTTTTGCAAATAATCATCAACTTAGAATTTAATGGCAGCAACACATTGCAAAAAAGTTGGCACAAGGGGCATTTTTACCACTGTGTTACATGGCCTTTCCTTTTAACAACACTCAGTAAACATTTGGGAACTGAGAACACCAATTTTTGAAGCTTTCCAGGTGGATTTCTTTCCCATTCTTGCTTGATGTACAGCTTAAGTTGTTCAACAGTCCGGGGGTCTCCGTTGTGGTATTTTAGGCTTCATATTGCGCCAAACAGGTCCACGACTGGACTACATGCAGGCCAGTCTAGTACCCGCACTCTTTTACTATGAAGCCACGCTGTTGTAACACATGGCTTGGCACTGTCTTGCTGAAATAAGCAGGGGCGTCCATGATGACGTTGCTTGGATGGCAACATATGTTGCTCCAAAAATTGTATGTACCTTTCAGCATTAATGGTGCCTTCACAGATGTGTAAGTTACCCATGCCTTGGGCACTAATACACCCCCATACCATCACACATGCTGGCTTTTCAACTTTGCGCCTGTAACAATCCGGATGGTTCTTTTCCTCTTTGCACGACGTCCACAGTTTCCAAAAACAATTTGAAATGTGGACTCGTCAGACCACAGAACACTTTTCCACTTTGCTTCAGTCCATCTTAGATGAGCTCGGTGCCCAGCGGAGCCGGCTGCGTTTCTGGGTGTTGTTGATAAATGGCTTTGGCTTTGCATAGTAGAGTTTTAACTTGCACTTACAGATGTAGCGACCAACTGTAGTTACTGACAGTGGTTTCCTGAAGTGTTTCTGAGCCCATGTGGTGATATCCTTTACACACTGATGTCGCTTTTTGATGCAGTACCGCCTGAGGGATCGAAGATCACGGGCCAAATAAGTGTCATTGAGCATTCCTCAACTTTCTCAGTTTTGTATGCCTCTTGTGCCAG
>NC_084758.1:19560330-19617830 GCF_033978785.1 Entelurus aequoreus
GAAACACTTCATAAAACCACTGTCAGTAACTACAGTTGGTCGCTACATCTGTAAGTGCAAGTTAAAACTCTCCTATGCAAGGCGAAAACCGTTTTATCAACAACACCCAGAAATGCCGTCGGCTTCGCTGGGCCCCGAGCTCATCTAATGGGTAACTTACACATCTGTGAAGGCGCCATTAATGCTGAAAGGTACATACAGGCTTTGGAGCAACATATGTTGCCATCCAAGCAACGTTATCATGGACGCCCCTGCTTATTTCATTTAGAGTGTGTGTGTGGGTGTGGGTGGTAAGTCATCCATCCTGTCGTGGCTTTAATTGGCTAACCCAATGTCCGCACTCTGAGGTGGAGAGGTCAGTATGAGAACATTGCGTGTCCAGGAGACACTCCAGCTTCATTAAGACTTCGCTCTGATTCGGCCTCGTAGCTCAACCGCCCCTTTTTTAATTAGACAAGTTAATTGAGTCCCACCTTGCGGTGGTGGTGCAACATCACCACCGCTAAAAAGCCATTTGAGGCCAATCGCAGAATAACTGTTGGTCTTTGTTGTTATTTGACTCTTGTTTGCGACGCTTTCAGCTGGGGAACGAGGAGAAGTACGAGCTGCTTCACGTGCTGGAGTTTACAAGGTACGCTGTCACTATGCACTTTGTCTGAATGTAAATATATGCATGCCATGCATGTAGGGAGACTATACAACTGCGTTAGTACTTTTGCTCTTTAGTGTTATTTTGTTATTTGCATGCTATTTGTAGAAGTCGCTTCCTAGCAGTTCCACTGTTAGACACATGTACAATGTACATAGAATTTCTCAAAGTTTCTCCAGTAGGACGTGACTTTTCAGTCACCTCCGTAAACCTCGCTTACTGTTAAAGACAACAGATGATTAGATTAACTCGTACCACCTGTCAGCTGTGTCTAGCCGGCAGCACTTGCCCCGGGCCCTGTCTGATGGTGCTCTGCCCTCAACGCCATAGACAGAGGCGGTGACCTTTACTCCTGCAGGCAGCGCTGGCCACACCTCCCTCCACACTATTATTTTAGCTATTTTACTCATGTCTAAATACAAATACAGTATATGCATGGCATGATGTAGGGACACTATAGAACTCCCTTGGCGCTTTTAGTCTTTAGTGCTGTTTTGGTAAGTGCTACCATGCTAACAGTTAGTATGCTAGCATTTTAGCTATTTCACTCATGTCTAAATATAAACATATAGATGGCATTGTAACTGTAGAACACCACTTTTGTTTTTTAGTGATGTATTTTCTTAGACGTTACCATGCTGACAGTTAATATGCTAACATTTGAGCTATGGAAATGCCCCCCTCTACCTCAAAGAACTACTCACCCCCAAATACTCCACACGACACCTCCGCTCCGGACAGGCTAGCCTCCTCCAACCTCCGAGGACAAAGCTAGGAACAATGGGAGACCGGGCTTTCTGCTCCACCGCTCCCAGTCTGTGGAACGCTCTCCCTGACCACCTGAGGGCACCGCAGACTGTGGATGCTTTTAAAAAAGGCTTAAAAGCCCTTCTTTTTAAAAAAGCCTTTTTTTTTTTTAGATATATGCATACTAGTTATAGCTATTTGGCTGTTCTAGTTTTTATTTTTATTTATTTCTTTATTATATATATATTTTTTTATTTTTTTTTTAATACACTGTAGCACTTTGAGATTGTTTACTCAATATAAAGTGCTTTTTACAAATAAAATCTATTATTATTATTATTATTATTAAATGAGCTATTTTGCTAATGTCTAAATATAAACATATGCACGGCATGGTATACAGACACTATAGAACTGTGTTGATACTTTAGGTCTTTTATATTATTTTGCTACAATGCTAACAGTTAGCATGCTAATATTTTAGCTATTTTACTAATGTCTAAATATAAATACAGTATATGCATGGCATGATGTAAGGACACTATAGAACTCCCTTGGCGCTTTTAGTCTTTAGTGCTGTTTTGGTAAGTACTACCATGCTAACAGTTAGCATGCTAACATTTGAGCTATTTAACTAATGTCTAAATATAAATATACGCATGGCATAATGTAGTGACACTATAGAACTGCGATGGTACTTTTGGTCTTTAGTGTTATTTTGCTACAATGCTAACAGTTAGCATGCTAATATTTTAGCTATTTTACTCATGTCTAAATACAAATAGAGTATATGCATGTCTTCAGTCTATTAGTCTTCAGTGCTATTTTGGTAAATGTTACCATGCTAACAGTTAGCATGCTATTTTGCTCATGTCTAAATATAAATATATGCATGGCATGGTATACAGACACTATAGAACTGCGTTGATACTTTAGGTCTTTAATATTATTTTGCTACAATGCTAACAGTTAGCATGCTAATATTTTAGCTATTTTACTAATGTCTAAATATAAATTCAGTATATGCATGACATGATGTAAGGACACTATAGAACTCCCTTGGCGCTTTTAGTCTTTAGTGTTATTTTGGTAAGTGCTACCATGCTAACAGTTAGCATGTTAGCATTTTAGCTATTTCACTCATGTCTAAATATAAATATATGCATGACATGATATGTAGACAGTATAGAACTGCGTTAGTACTTTTGGTCTTTAGTGTTATTTTGCTACCCTGCTAACTGTTAGCATGCTAGCATTTTAGCTATTTCACTCATGTCTAAATACAAACATATGGATGGCATTATAACCGTAGGACTGCCTTGGCACTTTTATTTTTTAGTGACATATTTTCCGAGGCGTAACCATGCTAACAGTTAGCATGCTAACATTTGAGCTATTTTACTAATGTCTAAATGCAAATCTATGCATGGTATACAGACACTATAGAACTGCGTTGGTACTTTTGGTCTTTCGTGTTATTTTACTAGGTGCTACCATGCTAACAGTTAGCGTGCTAGCATGTCTAAAATATGCATGACATGATGTAGCACTTTTGGTACTTTTTGTTTAAAATGCTAGCCGTAAACATGCTTATTTGTACAATTCCCATTTGCTTTTAAAAAAAAGCCCAGGAGGCTTGGCAACAAGTTAGTTTTAAATCCGGGGCCGGAGGTTCACAACTCAGAGTAGGAAGGGGATTCATATGGCCTTGTAGTTTGCCTGACACATGAAACATGACGAATTTGGGGTTTGCACTATCCACTTTAGCCGCCAGATGGCAGTAGAGTGTTGAATATCTTACAAAAAATGTGTTCTGTGGCAATTCCGTCAGTTGCGCTGTAGAGTGGCACTTTCCATCATTTCCAGCCGACTGCATTGCAAAATAATGAACCTCTTCCAGGAACGGGGGCTGTATGAATGTTTGTTGTCAAAACATCGAGTGACAACAATTCCGTTCGGCGGTTCCGTGGCAGCTCCCTACTGCGAGGCGTTGCCTTCCTCCATGGCGTCCAATTTTAGCCGCCACACGCTCAAATCGTGCGTGATAATTTGTCGACTAACACCTCGCCATGTAACACCTTCTCTCTCTCTCTCTCTCCCCGCCACAGCGTCAGGAAGAGGATGTCAGTCATCATGCGCACGCCATCCGGAAAGATCCGCCTCTACTGCAAAGGAGCGGTGAGTGTCTGTGTCTGTCCCCATGGCAACAACATCACCGCCATCAGCGCCACATAGACGGGACTGGCGCAGGAAAGGAATGATCGCGGAACCTTCTAGACGACACAGTTCACGGCCAGAAGAAAGGGGTGATTAGGGTGTGCTTCTCCGCAGGACACGGTCATCTACGACAGACTGGCAGACAGTTCTCGCTACAAAGAGATCACGTTGAAGCATCTGGAGCAGTTTGCCACCGAGGGTGAGTGGGTCAGCGCTGCCCCCTGGTGGCTGACAGTAGAACACTCTGCCTAAGGTGTGCTTTTTCATCACACAGTCAGGATAGTTCAATGCTTTCATCTAAAGCAGGGGTCGGCAACCCAAAATGTTGAAGGAGCCATTTTGGACCAAAAATACAAAAAACTAATCTGACATAAGTGTCTATATAAGCTATATTAGCCTACTATCAAAATGACTGTAAAAGTCTTATATAAGTGTTACAATGAAGACAACACATGACGTAAGTGTCTATATTAGCTATATTAGCCTACTATCAAAATGACTGTAAAAGTCTTATATAAGTGTTATAATGAAGACAACACATGATATAAGTGTCTATATTACCTATAATAGCCTACTATCAAAATGAATTTAAAAGTCTTATATAAGTGTTATAATGAAGACAACACATGATATAAGTGTCTATTTTACCTATAATAGCCTACTATCAAACTGAATTTAAAAGTCTTATATAAGTGTTATAAGGAAGAACACACATGACGTATCTATATTAGCCTACTATCAAAATGACTTTAAAAGTCTTATATAAGTGTTATAATGAAGACAACACATGATGTAAGTGTCTATATTAGCTATATTAGCCTACTATCAAAATGACTTTAAAAGTCTTATATAAGTCTTATAATGAAGGCAACACATGACGTAAGTGTCTATATTAGCCTACTATCAAAATGACTTTAAAAGTATTATATAAGTCTTATAATGAAGGCAACACATGATGTGTCTATATTAGCTATAATAGCCTACTATCAAAATGACTTTAAAAGTCTTATATAAGTGTTTTCATGAAGGCAACACATGACGTAAGTGTCTATATTAGCCTACTATCAAAATGACTTTACAAGTCTTATATAAGTGTTATAATGAAGGCAACACATGACGTAAGTGTCTATATTAGCCTACTTTCAAAATGACTTTAAACGTCTTATATAAGTGTTATAATGAAGGCAACACATGATGTGTCTATATTAGCCTACTATCAAAATGACTTTACAAGTCTTATACAAGTGTTATAATGAAGACAACACATGACGTTTGTATATTAGCCTACTATCAAAATCAAAATGACTAATAGTCAAAATGACTATAAGTCTTATAATAAAGGCAACACATGATTTGAGTGTCTATATTAGCTATATTAGCCTACTATCAAAATGACTTTAAAAGTCTTATATAAGTGTTATAATGAAGACAACACATGATGTAAGTGTCTATATTAGCTATAATAGCCTACTATCAAAATGACTTTACAAGTCTTATATAAGTGTTATAATGAAGGCAACACATGACGTAAGTGTCTATATTAGCTATAGAAGCCTACTATCAAAATTACTTTAAAAGTCTTATATAAGTGTTATAATGAAGGCAACACATGACGTAAGTGTCCATATTAGCTATAATAGCCTACTATCAAAATGACTTAAAGTTTTATATAAGTGTTATAATGAAGGCAACACATGATGTAAGTGTCTATATTAGCTATATGAGCCTACTATCAAAATGACTTTACAAGTCTTATATAAGTGTTATAATGAAGGCAACACATGACGTAAGTGTCTATATTAGCCTACTTTCAAAATGACTTTAAAAGTCTTATATAAGTCTTATAATGAAGGCAACACATGACGTAAGTGTCTATATTAGCGTACTTTAAAAGTCTTATATAAGTCTTATAATGAAGGCAACACATGACGTAAGTGTCTATATTAGCCTACTATCAAAATGACTTTACAAGTCTTATATAAGTGTTATAATGAAGGCAACACATGACGTAAGTGTCTATATTAGCCTACTTTCAAAATGACTTTAAAAGTCTTATATAAGTGTTATAATGAAGGCAACACATGATGTGTCTATATTAGCCTACTATCAAAATGACTTTACAAGTCTTATACAAGTGTTATAATGAAGACAACACATGACGTTTGTATATTAGCCTACTATCAAAATCAAAATGACTAATAGTCAAAATGACTATAAGTCTTATAATAAAGGCAACACATGATTTGAGTGTCTATATTAGCTATATTAGCCTACTATCAAAATGACTTTAAAAGTCTTATATAAGTGTTATAATGAAGACAACACATGATGTAAGTGTCTATATTAGCTATAATAGCCTACTATCAAAATGACTTTACAAGTCTTATATAAGTGTTATAATGAAGGCAACACATGACGTAAGTGTCTATATTAGCTATAGAAGCCTACTATCAAAATTACTTTAAAAGTCTTATATAAGTGTTATAATGAAGGCAACACATGACGTAAGTGTCCATATTAGCTATAATAGCCTACTATCAAAATGACTTAAAGTTTTATATAAGTGTTATAATGAAGGCAACACATGATGTAAGTGTCTATATTAGCTATATGAGCCTACTATCAAAATGACTTTACAAGTCTTATATAAGTGTTATAATGAAGGCAACACATGACGTAAGTGTCTATATTAGCCTACTTTCAAAATGACTTTAAAAGTCTTATATAAGTCTTATAATGAAGGCAACACATGACGTAAGTGTCTATATTAGCGTACTTTAAAAGTCTTATATAAGTCTTATAATGAAGGCAACACATGATGTAAGTGTCTATATTAGCCTACTATCAAAATGACTTTACAAGTCTTATATAAGTGTTATAATGAAGGCAACACATGACGTAAGTGTCTATATTAGCCTACTTTCAAAATGACTTTAAAAGTCTTATATAAGTCTTATAATGAAGGCAACACATGACGTAAGTGTCTATATTAGCGTACTTTAAAAGTCTTATATAAGTCTTATAATGAAGGCAACACATGATGTAAGTGTCTATATTAGCCTACTATCAAAATGACTTTAAAAGTCTTATATAAGTCTTATAATGAAGGCAACACATGATGTAAGTGTCTGTATTAGCCTACTATCAAAATGACTTTACAAGTCTTATACAAGTGTTATAATGAAGGCAACACATGACGTTTCTATATTAGCCTGCTATCAAAATCAAAATGACTTTATTAGTCAAAATGACTTTATTAGTCTTATATAAGTCTTATAATAGAGGCAACACATGATTTGAGTGTCTATATTAGCTATATTAGCCTACTATCAAAATTACTTTAAAAGTCTTATATAAGTGTTATAATGAAGACAACACATGATGTAAGTGTCTATATTAGCTATATTAGCCTACTATCAAAATGACTTTACAAGTCTTATATAAGTGTTATAATGAAGGCAACACATGACGTAAGTGTCTATATTAGCCTACTATCAAAATTACTTTAAAAGTCTTATATAAGTGTTATAATGAAGACAACACATGATGTAAGTGTCTATATTAGCTATAATAGCCTACTATCAAAATGACTTTAACAAAGTCTTATATAAGTGTTATAATGAAGACAACACATTATATAACTGTCTATATTAGCTATATTAGCCTACTATCAAAATGACTTTACAAGTCTTATATAAGTGTTATAATGAAGACAACACATGACGTAAGTGTCTATATTAGCCTACTATCAACATTACTTTATTAGTCTTATATAAGTGTTATAATGAAGACAACACATTATATAACTGTCTATATTAGCTATATTAGCCTACTATCAAAATGACTTTACAAGTCTTATATAAGTGTTATAATGAAGACAACACATGACGTAAGTGTCTATATTAGCCTACTATCAACATTACTTTATTAGTCTTATATAAGTGTTATAATGAAGGCAACACATGATGTAAGTGTCTATATTAGCTATAATAGCCTACAATAAAATGACTTTAAAAGTCTTATTTAAGTGTCAGAATGAAGACAACACATGACGTAAGAGTCTATATTAGCTATATTAGCCTACTACCAAAATGACTTTAAAAGTCTTATATAAGTGTTATAATGAAGGCAACACATGACGTAAGTGTCTATATTAGCCTACTTTCAAAATGACTTTAAAAGTCTTATATAAGTCTTATAATGAAGGCAACACATGACGTAAGTGTCTATATTAGCGTACTTTAAAAGTCTTATATAAGTCTTATAATGAAGGCAACACATGATGTAAGTGTCTATATTAGCCTACTATCAAAATGACTTTACAAGTCTTATATAAGTGTTATAATGAAGGCAACACATGACGTAAGTGTCTATAATAGCCTACTATCAAAATGACTTTAAAAGTCTTATATAAGTCTTATAATGAAGGCAACACATGACGTAAGTGTCTATATTAGCGTACTTTAAAAGTCTTATATAAGTCTTATAATGAAGGCAACACATGATGTAAGTGTCTATATTAGCCTACTATCAAAATGACTTTACAAGTCTTATACAAGTGTTATAATGAAGACAACACATGACGTTTCTATATTAGCCTGCTATCAAAATCAAAATGACTTTATTAGTCAAAATGACTTTATTAGTCTTATATAAGTCTTATAATAGAGGCAACACATGATTTGAGTGTCTATATTAGCTATATTAGCCTACTATCAAAATTACTTTAAAAGTCTTATATAAGTGTTATAATGAAGACAACACATGATGTAAGTGTCTATATTAGCTATAATAGCCTACTATCAAAATGACTTTAACAAAGTCTTATATAAGTGTTATAGTGAAGACAACACATTATATAACTGTCTATATTAGCTATATTAGCCTACTATCAAAATGACTTTACAAGTCTTATATAAGTGTTATAATGAAGACAACACATGACGTAAGTGTCTATATTAGCCTACTATCAACATTACTTTATTAGTCTTATATAAGTGTTATAATGAAGGCAACACATGATGTAAGTGTCTATATTAGCTATAATAGCCTACAATAAAATGACTTTAAAAGTCTTATTTAAGTGTCAGAATGAAGACAACACATGACGTAAGAGTCTATATTAGCTATATTAGCCTACTATCAAAATGACTTTAAAAGTCTTATATAAGTGTTATAATGAAGGCAACACGTGTCTATATTAGCTATATTAGCCTACTATCAAAATGACTTTACAAGTCTTATATAAGTGTTATAATGAAGACAACACATGACATACGTGTCTATATTAGCCTACTATCAAAATGACTTTAAAAGTCTTATGTAGTCGTTGCAGACCCCCAATCTAAATAAATATGCCGATAAAACTGCATTTTATGGATGTGTGCTCTGTAGGAATGCTGCCCCCAAGTGGCACAAACTGGCAATGTTGACAATGTGGGCTAAATATAACGTCTCATTACGGTTATTTTAACTAGTTTATGAATAAATATGTTGTGAGTAAAAGACCACCTATACATATTTTAATAGGTTCAGAATATTTTTAATATTATTGAATTTTGTTTGGGTTCTGGTTGTAGTATAATATTTAGTAATCCTTTTAATTGAAGTTGTATTATAATTTATTTTGCATTTTTTTATTGATTTATTATTTTTCCTCTTAGTATATTTTACTGGTATTTAAGAAGTTTTTTTTATGATTATTATAATTATATAAATACATTTAAATGCAATACATTTGCAAACATTGCATATTATCTTATCCTTTAACATTGCTTTAAAAAAAAATTAAAGTAATCCACAAAATAAAATACAAACTCTAAAAAAGGATATACATAATTTAAAATAAGTAAGCAAACAACAACAAAAATGATTGCAAATAAAGGAAACCGAGAAAAAAAACTATATACAGTATTTCTACTTATGTATTTACGTTTTAATACTTAATTGCAATGAATTTGCAAAACTTGCATATTTTATACTTCGCCTTTTTAAAAAAAAATAAAAAAAATTGTAGCCACAAAAAAATACAAACTCTTGAAGGGGATACATATTTTAATAGGTTCAAATTATTTTCAATATTATTGGATTTTGTTTGGTTTATAGTTCTCGTCCAATATTTAGTAATGCTTTTAATTGAACTTTGCATTTTTTATTGATTTATTATTTTACTGGTATTTAAGAGGTTTTTCTAATTATTATTATCATTATATAAATGCATTTGTATTACTTGATTGCAATTTTTTTTGCAAACATTGCATATTATCTTGTCCTTTAACATTGTTTTTAGAAAAAAGTCATCTACAAAATAGAATACAAACTCTAAAAAAGGATATACATAATTTAAAATAAATAAGCAAACAACAAATAAAATGATCACAAATAAAAAAGGAAACGGGGAGGAAAAACTATATACAGTATTTCTACTTATGTATTTACGTTTTAATACTTAATTGCAAGGAATTTGCAAAAATTGCATTTTTTTATCCTTCGACATTTATTTTTTAAAAGAAATTGTATCCACAAAGTAAAATACAAACTCTTGAAAAGAATACATATTTTAATAGGTTCTGATTATTTTTAATATTTTTGGGTTTGTTTGGGTTCTGGTTCTAGTCCAATATTTAGTAATCCTTTTAATTGAACTTGTATTGTAATTTATTTTGCATTTGTTATTGATTTATTCTTTTTCCACTTAATATATTTTTATATATTTTACTGGTATTTAAGAGGTTTTTTTTTATGATTATTATTAAATAAAAACATTTGTATTACTTGATTGCAATACATTTGCAAACATTGCATATTATCTTATCCTTTAACATTGCTTAAAAAAACAACAACTAAAAGATGGACATAATTTAAAATAAATAAGCAAACAACAGATAAAATTATCACAAATAAAAAAGGAAACAGGGAGAAAAATCTATATACAGTATTTCTACTAATCATGTATTTACGTTTTAATACTTAATTGCAATGAATTCGCAAAAATTGCATATTTTATCCTTCAACATTTATTTTAAAAAAGGAATTGTATCCACAAAGTAAAATACAAACTTTTGAAAAGAGTACATGTTTTAATAGGTTCAGATTATTGCATTTTTTTATTGATTTATTATTTTTCCACTTTTAATATATTTTTAAATATTTTACTGGTATTAAAGTTTTTTTTATGATTCTTATCATTATATTAATACAGTTGTATTACTTGATTGCAATACAATTGCAAATATTGCATATTATCTTATCCTTTAACATTGCTTTAAAAAAAAAAAAATACCAACTCTAAAAAAGGATAAACATAATTTTTAATTAATAAGCAAACAACCACAAAAATGATTACAAATAAAAAAAGGAAACGGGGAGAAAAAAGTATTTTTACTTATGTATTTACGTTTAAATACTTAATTGCAATTAATTTGCAAAAATTCCATATTTTATACTTCGACATTTATTTAAAAAAAGGAATTGTATCCACAAACTTGAAAAGAATACATATTTTAATAGGTTCAGATTATTGCATTTTTTAATTGATTTATTATTTTTCCACTTTTAATATATTTTTAAATATTTTACTGGTATTAAAGTTTTTTTTAATGATTCTTATCATTATATTAATACAGTTGTATTACTTGATTGCAGTACATTTGCAAACATTGCATATTATCTTATCCTTTAACATTGCTTTAAAAAAAATAATACAAACTCTAAAAAAGGATAAACATAATTTTAAATTAATAAGCAAACAACAACAAAAATTTGTACAAATTTTAAAAAAGGATATTTTTACTTATGTGTTTACATTTAAATACATAATTGCAATTAATTTGCAAAAATTCCATATTTTATACTTTGACATGTATTTAAAAAAGGAAATTGTATCCACAAACTCTTGAAAAGGATACAAATAAAATAATAAGTAATCAAACAACAAAAATACAATGAAAATAATAATAAAAGGGTAGAAAAACCACATATCTGCATAACATTTATGCACGCATACACACCCACATAAGTATAATATAATTACAAAACTACAGATCTAATGTAAGAATTATATTAAAAAGTTATACCTTAAAGTACAATTGATAATTTTGATAATATAATTACATTCTAACAAAATGTCCACATGCTTTAAAAGTGAACATGATTGTATTATTTGGTGTATTTAGATACATTTGCTGTGTCAAGAAGTGAACTACACAGTCTTTGATGCAAAGGCAAAAAAATATAATATTATCAGGCAAAAATATAATATCAGGCAGAGTCGCCTCTTTTATACAGAAATGGTGTCAGGGGACGGAGTTGTGTTGACGGTCAACGTGTCGTCGTTGTGCAGGTCTGCGCACGCTTTGCTTCGCTGTGACGGACATCAGCGAGTCGTCCTACCAGCACTGGCTGGAGCTGCACCACCGAGCCTCCACCTCCCTGCAGAACCGAGCCCTCAAGCTGGAGGAGAGCTACGAGCTCATCGAGAAGGTCTGAACCCTCGAATCACACCTTGTTGTTTTCAGTTCCCCGGCCTCCACTGACTAAACGCCACCTGACTGGCCTGTGAAGGCCAATGCAATCCCACTCAAACATCTGGAGAAAAAGAAGCCGTGCCCACAGGTAGTTCCGTGTCCGGTGGTAGCACAAGTCAAACACAGCGAAGCCGCGCTCGTAAATCACCTCCTTGGCACTGAACTCCGCAGCCTCCCCCGACTCTCACTATTACGAGTCGGCCGTCGTAGAATAAACAACGTTTTCCAAGGGGGGGGGGGCGGGAAGTGACGTGCACTGCTTAGTGGGCAAAGTGTGCCACTGGGTTGCCAAATGGTGGCTACAGTCGTGGTCAAATACACTTGTAAAGAACATAATGTCATGGCTGTCTTGAGTTTCCAATCATTTCTACAACTCTGGGTCTACTGAAAATGTGAGCAAATCTGCTGGGTCAAAAGTATACATACAGCAATGTTAATATTTGCTTACATGTCCCTTGGCAAGTTTCACTGCAATAAGGCACTTTTGGTAGCCATCCACAAGCTTCTGCTTGAATTTTTGACCACTCCTCTTGACAAAATTGGTGCAGTTCAGCTAAATGTGTTGGTTTTCTGACATGGACTTGTTTCTTCAGCAAATTTGGGAAGGCCATTCTCAAACCTTAATTCTAGTCATACCTTATCTTTGTCCATGTGATGTCAGAAGAAACAAAAATTGAGTTGTTTGGCCACAATACCCAGCTATATATTTGGAGGAGAAAAGGTGAGGCCTTTAATCTCAGGAACACCATACCTACCGTCAAGCATTGTGCAGCTCTTTGAGACACTTGGGATTTGACCCGTATTTTTCGGATTATAAATCCGTTTTTTTCATAGTTTGGCCGGGGGTGCGACTTACACTACCGTTCAAAAGTTTGGGGTCACCCAAACAATTTAGTGGAATAGCCTTCATTTCTAAGAACAAGAATAGACTGTCGAGTTTCAGATGAAACTTCTCTTTTTCTGGCCATTTTGAGCGTTTAATTGACCCCACAAACGTGATGCTCCAGAAACTCAATCTGCTCAAAGGAAGGTCAGTTTTGTAGCTTCTGTAACGAGCTAAACTGTTTTCAGATGTGTGAACATGATTGCACAAGGGTTTTCTAATCCTCAATTAGCCTTCTGAGCCAATGAGCAAACACATTGTACCATTAGAACACTGGAGTGATAGTTGCTGGAAATGGCCCTCTATACACCTATGTAGAAATTGCACCAAAAACCAGACATTTGCAGCTAGAATAGTCATTTACCACATTAGCAATGTATAGAGTGTATTTCTTTAAAGTTAAGACTAGTTTAAAGTTATCTTCATTGAAAAGTACAGTGCTTTTCCTTCAAAAATAAGGACATTTCAATGTGACCCCAGACTTTTGAACGGTAGTGTATACTCCGGAGCGACTTATGTGTGAAATGATTAACACATTACCGTAAAATATCAAATAATATTATCTAATTCACGGAAAAGACGAAGCAAATGTCAGCGGTCGTCACACACACGTCAACCAAAAAAATCACGCGGGGGCGGGGCATGGCACAAGTGCATTGTGGGTCATGATGGCGGTGTATTGTGAAAAAAAAGATGCTACATGCTACTATGTCCGTACCTAGGAAAATGGATCATTTCAACATTGGCGGTAACTTATAAAAACTGAGAAGGGCTGAACAAAAATGGCACCGAAAAGGAAATCATATACTGCAGATTACAAGCTGGACGTAGTGAAGTATGCAGCAGAGAGAAAGGACATACCAGAGGCGACACCGGATAGGAAGCTTTCATGGGATTTAGCGATTAGGAGTGACAGATTGTTTGGTAAACGTATAGCATGTTCTATATGTTATAGTTATTTGAATGACTCTTACCATAATATGTTACATTAACATACCAGGCACGTTCTCAGTTGGTTATTTATGCCTCATATAACGTACACTTATTCAGCCTGTTGTTCACTATTCTTTATTTATTTTAAATTGCCTTTCAAATGTCTATTCCTGGTGTTGGCTTTTATCAAATACATTTCCCCAAAAAATGCAACTTATACTCCAGTGCGACGTATATATGTTTTTTTCCTTCTTTATTGTGCATTTTGGCCGGTGCGACTTATAGTCAGAAAAATACATTGATTGATTGATTGATTATGATCTGGGCCTGTTTTGCTGCCAATGGAACTGGTGCTTTACAGAGAGTAAATGGGACAATGAAAAAGGAGGATTACCTCCAAATTCTTCAGGACAACCTAAAATCATCAGCCCGGAGGTTGGGTCTTGGGCGCATTTGGGTGTTCCAACAGGACAATGACTCCAAACACACATCAAAAGTGGTAAAGCGATGGCTAAATCAGGCTAGAATTAAGGTTTTAGAAAAAGTCCTGACTTAAACGTGTGGACAATGCTGAAGAAACAAGTCCATGTCAGAAAACCAACACATTTAACTGAACTGCACCAATTTTGTCAAGAGGAGTGCTCAAAAATTCAAGCAGGAGCTTGTGGATGGCTACCAAAAAGTGGATTATTGCAGTGAAACTTGCCAAGGGACATGTAAGCAAATATTAACATTGCTGTATGTATACTTTTGACCCAGCACATTTGCTCACACTTTCAGTAGACCCATAATAAATTCATAAAAGAACCAAACTTCATGAATGTTTTTTTGTGACCAACAAGTATGTGCTCCAATCACTCTATCACAAAAAAATAAGAGTTGTAGAAATGATTGGAAACTCAAGACAGCCATGACATTATGTTCTTTACAAGTGGATGTCAACTTTTGACCACGACTGTATGTGCAGTACACTAGTTTATCATACAGTACATGAAAAAGCCACAGGGCGGCGCCATTGAGTCATCATCCAGCACTTGCACACATCCTCAACATTCATTAAAGGGGACCTTTTTTAATGTAGCCCATCATTCATAAAGTAGAAGAAGAACATGCTTTCCTCTTTGTATGCATTACATTCTAGTTTGTAGTACACAACAAGCACCAGGTGGCTAACACTGAAGCTGACGGGGCTCCTATTGCAAACCTAAAACCCAATAACCGCCAACAATACCCCTCGTACATGTCGCCACCTGAATGCCTACCAGGTATTAGCGATATTATTATAGGCGCTAACACAGAGGAACTACTTTTTTGAGAGCTAACTACAGCCATGGCCAAAAATATTGGCTACCCATGCATTTGTTGCCAGAGAATGCACCACTTCTCCCAGAAAATTGTTGAAATTACAAATGCTTTGGTATTCACATGTTTATTTCTTTAGTTTGCATCGGAACAACACAAAAAAACAACAACCAAAAAAGCCAAATCTGATATTATTTTACACCTTCGAATCGTTTTGTTGCTTGGATTTAAATGACGTCACACTCATTAAATATGCGTGGTGGTCAAGCTAGGTCTGTTCTCAATAGGTACGAGGCACCATTTAACCTTTCGCGAAGAAAAATGCCCTATTGCGTTGTTTTTTGGCTGTACGAAGCTTTTTATTTTCTTTTTATTTATTTTTTTTTATTGACATCCAGCATCAGACATTCCTATCCATTACATCATATTCACATACATCATATATCTGTTGTCTGCCCTAAATGTCAAAATATTGTTTGTTTATATCTGTGAATGTGTGTGTGTGAATGGGTGAATGTGGAAATAGTGTCTAAGCGCTTTGAGTTCCTTAAAAAGGTAGAAAAGCGCTATACAAGTACAACCCATTTACCATTTATTTACCATTTTATATCCCAACCATAGCACCCCCCCCCACAAAAAAAAAGGAAACCGCAAAAAAGACAAAGTACTATCTACAAATACATCAATTAAATAAACAAGAAAATAATCAATAATACATTAATAATAATAATAATCAGAAATAAAAAAATATATATAAATATCTGTTTATATTTTAATATTTTATTATATTTAAATTTTTTGTACGAAGCTTTTTAAATCGCGAAAAGGTGAAATGCTTCTTCGGAGTTCCTGGATAGGTAATCAAGAAGGGCAGAAAAGTGCTAGATTTTACGAAAGACGACGAGAAAAGTAGCTCGCACTCCGATCCAAGGGAGCAGATTTTACAGTTTGTTTGATATATTTTTAATAAACTTTACTCATTTAATATTTCCCTTAAAAGTAAAGATGTCCGATAATGGCTTTTTTGCCAATATTCCGATATTGTCCAACTCTTAATTACCGATACCGATATCAACCGATACCGATATATACAGTCGTGGAATTAACACATTATTATGCCTAATTTTGTTGTGATGCCCCGCTGGATGCATTAAACAATGTAACAAGGTTTTCCAAAATAAATCAACTCAAGTTATGGAAAAAAATGCCAACATGGCACTGCCATATTTATTATTGAAGTCACAAAGTGTCACAGTGGCCACTGTGACACTGTTGTTCATTTCTAATTTTTATTATTTTTTATTAATGTTTTTAATGATAATATCAATGAGGGATTTTTAAATTTTTAATCACTGCTATTTTGAAATTGTTATTAATGTTGATGCGGTTGTTGATAACGTTCATTTTTGTTTCACTACATTTGGATTGTTGCGTGTCATGTGTGTGTCCTAAATTGCTCTCAATTGCTCTGTTTATTGTAGTTCTTAGTGTTGCTGGGACGGGTTTGGTTTTGGAATTGTATTGCATTGTTGTGGTATTGTTGTGTATTGTTTTGTTGATTGATTAATTAATTCATTAAAAAAAAGAAAAAAAGAAAAAGAAGTCACAAATGCATTATTTTTTTTAACATGCCTCAAAACAGCAGCTTGGAATTTGGGACATGCTCTCCCTGAGAGAGCATTAGGAGGTTGAGGTGTGTATGTGGGGGGGTGTATATTGTAGCGTCCCGGAAGAGTTAGTGCTGCAAGGGGTTCTGGGTATTTGTTCTGTTGTGTTTATGTTGTGTTACGGTGCGGATGTTCTCCCGAAATGTGTTTGTCATTCTTGTTTGGTGTGGGTTCACAGTGTGGCGCATATTTGTAACAGCGTTAAAGTTGTTTATACGGCTACCCTCAGTGTGACCTGTATGGCTGTTGACCAAGTATGCCTTGCATTCACTCGTGAGTGTGTGAAAAGCCGTAGATATTATGTGACTGGTTTATTGGCGCTCTGTACTTCTTCCTACTTTAAAGAGTCATAACTTTTACTTTTTGAAACCGATACCGATAATTTCCGATATTACATTTTAAAGTATTTATCGGCCGATAATATCTTCAGTCCGATATTATCGGACATCCCTAATAAAAAGCGCTTCATAAATAAAGTTTGATTGGATTTGATGAATTTAGTGCCAATGTCGTGAGCATAAGAGGGGCCCTCTAATGCATCAACGTAGTATTATTGAATAATAACCACGGTGCCCTCACAATCTAATGTAAATCCAATAAATTGCAATTAATTCTAGCGGATTAGCTAACAATGTTTTCCAAGTCCAAATTAATCTGTGTCAACCTTGCTCCATAGTTCGAAAACCACATTTTCGTGTCTATATGCACTATGGTCACATGATAATAATAATACAGTACAGGGAAAACTTTTCTTTAACGAGAGCGAGAAATGCTGCCTCAGGGAAAACTTAATTAAAAACGTCTGTAGCTATGCCCGCACAATACTGACAACGTTCATCATATCAGTATGTGGAGCAAAATTATGGAAGGGCTTAAGCAAGGAACTCCAACAATGTACCGATACGAGCCAGTTTAGGAATGTGGTGTGTGCAAGGTACAGTGTCTGATATCATTCATTTAGTGCTGTTTAACATGTTGTCTGGATTTATTAGAATTATTACAATTAGTAATATTATGATAGGTTGATTGGCAACACTAAATTGGCCCTAGTGTGTGAATGTGAGTGTGAATGTTGTCTGTCTATGTGTGTTGGCCCTGTGATGAGGTGGCGACTTGTCCAGGGTGTACACCGCCTTCCGCCCGAATGCAGCTGAGATAGGCTCCAGCACCCCCTGCTACCCCAAAAGGGACAAGCGGTAGAAAATGGATGGATGTACCATTGCACGTTGTACAAAACTTTCTGTACACAGTCGTGAAGGACATAATGTCATGGCTGTCTTGAGTTTTTAATCATTTCTACAGCTCTTATTTTTTTGTGATAGTGATTTTTGAGCACTCCTCAAAATTGGTGCAGTTCAGCTAAATGTGTTGGTTTTCTGACATGGACTTGTTTCTTCAGCATTGTCCACACGTCAGGACTTTGGGAAGGCCATTCTAAAACCTTAATTCTAGCCTGACTTAGCCATTCCTTTACCACTTTTGATGTGTGTTTGGGGTCATTGTCCTGTTGGAACACCCAATTGTGGCCAAAACCCAAAATCTGGGCTAATGATTTTAGGTTATCCTGAATAATTTTTCATTGTCCCATTTACTCTCTGTAAAGCACCAGTTCCATTGGCAGCAAAACAGGCCCAGAGCATAATACTACCACCACCATGCTTGGCAGTAGGTATGGTTTTCCTGGGATTAAAGGACTCACCTTTTCTCCTCCAAACATATTACTGGGTATTGTGGCCAAACAGCTACATTTTTGTTTCATCTGACCACAGAACTTTCCTCCAGAAGGTCTTATCTTTGTCCATGTGATGAAACAAGTCCATGTCTGCTGGCCCACTATGGACTGGACTCTCACTATTATTATGTTAGATCCACTATGGACTGGACTCTCACACTATTATGTTAGATCCACTATGGACTGGACTCTCACTATTATGTTAGATCCACTATGGACTGGACTCTCTCACTATTATGTTAGGTCCACTATGGACTGGACTCTCTCACTATTATGTTAGGTCCACTATGGACTGGACTCTCACTATTATGTTAGATCCACTATGGACTGGACTCTCACTATTATGTTAGATCCACTATGGACTGGACTCTCACTATTATGTTAGATCCACTATGGACTGGACTCTCACTATTATGTTAGATCCACTATGGACTGGACTCTCACTATTATCTTAGATCCACTATGGACTGGACTCTCACTATTATGTTAGATCCACTATGGACTGGACTCTCGCTATTATGTTAGATCCACTATGGACTGGACTCTCACTATTATGTTAGATCCACTATGGACTGGACTCTCGCTATTATGTTAGATCCACTATGGACTGGACTCTCACACTATTATGTTAGATCCACTATGGACTGGACTCTCACACTATTATGTTAGATCCACAATGGACTGGACTCTCACTATTATGTTAGATCTACTATGGACTGGACTCTCACTATTATGTTGGATCCACTATGGACTGGACTCTCACTATTATGTTAGATCCACTATGGACTGGACTCTCACACTATTATGCTAGATCCACTATGGACTGGACTCTCACTATTGTGTTGGATCCACTATGGACTGGACTCTCACTATTATGTTAGATCCACTATGGACTGGACTCTCACTATTATGTTAGATCCACTATGGACTGGACTCTCACTATTATGTTAGATCCACTATGGACTGGACTCTCACTATTATGTTAGATCCACTATGGACTGGACTCTCACTATTGTGTTAGATCCACTATGGACTGGACTCTCACTATTGTGTTGGATCCACTATGGACTGGACTCTCACACTATTATGTTAGATCCACTATGGACTGGACTCTCACTATTATGTTAGATCCACTATGGACTGGACTCTCACTATTGTGTTGGATCCACTATGGACTGGACTCTATCACTATTATGTTAGATCCACTATGGACTGGACTCTCACACTATTATGTTAGATCCACTATGGACTGGACTCTCACACTATTATGTTAGATCCACTATGGGCTGAACTCTCACTATTATGTTAGATCCACTATGGACTGGACTCTCACACTATTATGTTAGATCCACTATGGACTGGACTCTCACACTATTATGTTAGATCCACTATGGACTGGACTCTCTCTATTATGTTAGATCCACTATGGACTGGACTCTCACTATTGTGTTAGATCCACTATGGACTGGACTCTCACACTATTATGTTAGATCCACTATGGACTGGACTCTCACACTATTATGTTAGATCCACTATGGACTGGACTCTCACACTATTATGTTAGATCCACTATGGACTGGACTCTCACTATTATGTTAGATCCACTATGGACTGGACTCTCACACTATTATGTTAGATCCACTATGGACTGGACTCTCTCACTATTATGTTAGATCCACTATGGACTGGACTCTCACACTATTATGTTAGATCCACTATGGACTGGACTCTCACTATTATGTTAGATCCACTATGGACTGGACTCTCACTATTATGTTAGATCCACTATGGACTGTACTCTCACACTATTATGCTAGATCCACTATGGACTGGACTCTCACACTATTATGTTAGATCCACTATGGACTGGACTCTCGCTATTATGTTAGATCCACTATGGACTGGACTCTCACACTATTATGTTAGATCCACTATGGACTGGACTCTCACTATTATGTTAGATCCACTATGGACTGGACTCTCACACTATTATGTTAGATCCACTATGGACTGGACTCTCACACTATTATGTTAGATCCACTATGGACTGGACTCTCACACTATTATGTTAGATCCACTATGGACTGGACTCTCACACTATTATGCTAGATCCACTATGGACTGAACTCTCACTATTATGTTACATCCACAATGGCCTGGACTCTCACACTATTATGTTAGATCCACTATGGACTGAACTCTCACTATTATGTTACATCCACAATGGCCTGGACTCTCACACTATTATGTTAGATCCACTATGGACTGGACTCTCTCACTATTATGTTAGATCCACTATGGACTGGACTCTCACTATTATGTTAGATCCACTATGGACTGGACTCTCACTATTATGTTAGATCCACTATGGACTGGACTCTCACTATTATCTTAGATCCACTATGGACTGGACTCTCACTATTATGTTAGATCCACTATGGACTGAACTCTCACTATTATGTTACATCCACAATGGCCTGGACTCTCACACTATTATGTTAGATCCACTATGGACTGGACTCTCACACTATTATGCTAGATCCACAATGGCCTGGACTCTCACACTATTATGTTAGATCCACTATGGACTGAACTCTCACTATTATGTTAGATCCACTATGGACTGGACTCTCACACTATTATGTTAGATCCACTATGGACTGAACTCTCACTATTATGTTACATCCACAATGGCCTGGACTCTCACACTATTATGTTAGATCCACTATGGACTGGACTCTCACTATTATGTTAGATCCACTATGGACTGGACTCTCTCACTATTATGCTAGATCCACACGTTGTCCATTGCACCGGTCCCCCTGTGGGTCCCCCCCACATCTGCGGTCCTCTCCAAGGTTTCTCATTGTCCCATTGGGTTGAGTTTTTCCTTGCCCTGATGTGGGATCTGAACCGAGGATGACGTTGTGACATGTTAGAAAATGGCATATTTTGCAACAAAACCAGTTGAGTAATTGTAGTTACTGTAATTGCAGTTGGCCTAATTCTGCTAAATAGCAAACAATGTAAACATAATCAAAGTTATAGGTTAAATATGGCGTGCCGTTACTAATGTTCAGTGTTGCTGACCCCCGGAACTCTCATTACATAAGCGTGCTTACAAAGCTAAAGACCCTCCTTATGGCCTGGATAACTTGACCCACCGAAACTGATAAGACTAATTCATCTTGTTTTATGTGCTAGGCCATGGTCCCACCCTGACTGGGGGGCTGAAATCCTGATCCAAGTGATCTCTTTTTCTCCTAATAACACTCCCAAAAAGGCAAAAAGAGCCCTCAGCTACGACAAGGACTGATCAGATCTAATTGACTTATACCTTCTTTTTTCTTGTTGTAGAACCTGCAGTTGTTGGGGGCCACCGCCATCGAGGACAAGCTCCAAGATAAGGTGCCCGAAACCATAGAGACTCTGATGAAGGCTGACATCAAGATCTGGATCCTGACCGGGGACAAGCAAGAGACGGCTATCAACATTGGTAAGGATGCCAGGGAGCTACAAAACACAAAACCAGTGAAGTTGGCACGTTGTGAAATTCATCAATAAAAACAGAATACAATGATTTGCAAATCCTTTTCAAATTATATTCAATTGAATAGACTGCAAAAAAAAAACCTTTTTTTTTTGTGCAAATAATCATTAACTTAGAATTTAATGGCAGCAACACATTGCCAAAATGGCCTTTCCTTTTAACAACACTCAGTAAACGTTTGGGAACTGAGGAGACCAATTTTTGAAGCTTCTCAGGTGGAATTCTTTCCCATTCTTGCTTAATGTACAGCTTAAGTTGTTCAACAGTCCGGGCGCCACACATTTTCAATGGGAGACAGGTCTGGACTACAGACAAGCCAGTCTAGTACCCGCACTCTTTTACTATGAAGCCACGTTGTTGTAACACGTGGCTTGGCATTGTCTTGCTGAAATAAGCAGGGGCGTCCATGATAACGTTGCTTGGATGGCAACATATGTTGCTCCAAAACCTGTATGTACCTTTCAGCATTAATGGTGCCTTCACAGAAGTGTAAGTTACCCATGTCTTGGGCACTAATACACCCCCATACCATCACAGATGCTGGCTTTTCAACTTTGCGCCTAGAACAATCCGGATGGTTCTCTTCCTCTTTGTCCCGGAGGACACGACGTCCACAGTTTCCATAAACAATTTGAAATGTGGACTCGTCAGACCACAGAACACTTTTCCACTTTGCATCAGTTCATCTTAGATGAGCTCGGGCCCAGCGAAGCCGGCGGCGTTTTTGGGTGTTGTTGATAAATGGCTTTCGCTTTGCATAGTAGAGTTTTAACGTGCACTTACAGATGTAGCGACCAACTGTAGTTACTGACAGTGGGTTTCTGAAGTGTTCCTGAGCCCATGTGGTGATATCCTTTACACACTGATGTCGGTCACAGGCATTTAATGTTGGTTTTCGGCCTTGCTGTGATTTCTCCAGATTATCTGAACCTTTTGATGATATTACGGACCGCAGATGGTGAAATCCCTAAATTCCTTGCAATAGCTCGTTGAGAAATGTTGTTCTTAAACTGTTCGACAATCGAAGTGGTGACCCTCGCCCCATCCTTGTTTGTGAATGACTGAGCATTTCATGGAAGCTGCTTTTATACCCAATCATGGCACCCACCTGTTCCCAATGAGCCTGTTCACCTGTGGGATGTTCCAAATAAGTGTTTGATGAGCATTACCCAACTTTCTCAGTCTTTTTTGCCACTTGTGCTAGCTTTTTTGAAACATGTTGCAGGGCATCAAATTCCAAATGAGCTAATATTTGCAAAAAAACAACAAAGTTTTCCAGTTTGAACGTTAAATATCTTGTCTTTGCAGTCTATTCAATTGAATATAAGTTGAAAAGGATTTGCAAATCATTGTATTCTGTTTTTATTTACCATTTACACAACGTGCCAACTTCACTGGTTTTGGGTTTTGTAGTTAGTTTCTTTCATTCCGCTATAAAAAGACCAAACAGTTATGAGTGGATCGTCATCTAACTTTAAGGAAATGGCTTATATGGGATAAGGGACACGTCATTGCATTTGAGGTCTGATCCGATAATTTTTATTACGTTTTTATTTACGTGTTTACCAGCCTCAACTTCTGTGTGTGTATGCTAGCGGTCCCGCCTCCACCCACAGAGACAAATAGAGTGAATGACTGACAACAGGCTTCTCTCCGTTTCTTTCATTCCGCTGTGAATAGCTCAAAAATTTACGGGCAAATTTTCCTTTCAACTTTCAGGAAATATCAAAAATAGGATAAGAAGCAAGAGATTCAGTATTTATTCAAATGATTCCTTAATACTGAGAGTTATGGCCTGGCGGAGGTCTTTTCTAGTTTTTAAGGTTATCAGTGGTTAACTTCTTTTTACACTTGAATGACATTCAAGGTCCCTACCATACAATCTTTTTAATGATGTTTTAACAGTAAGATGTTACCCTTGAGGTTGCTTAATGACACCAAACTAGAGATGTCCGATAATATCGGCCGATAAATGCTTTAAAATGTAATATCGGAAATTATCCGTATCTGTTTTAAAATGATCGATATCGGTTTCAAAATAAAATTTATGACTTTTTAAAACGCCGCTGTGTACACGGACGTAGGGAGAAGTACAGAGCGCCAATAAACCTTAAAGGCACTGCCTTTGCGTGCCGGCCCAATTACATAATATCTACGGCTTTTCACACACACAAGTGAATGCAGGCCATACTTAGTCAACAGCCATACAGGTCACACTGAGGGCGGATGTATAAGCAACTTTAACACTGTTACAAATATGCGCCACACTGTGAACCCACACCAAACAAGAATGACAAACCCATTTCGGGAGAACATCCGCACCGTAACACAACAGAACAAATACCCAGAACCCCTTGCAGCACTAACTCTTCCGGGACGCTACAATATACAACCCCGCCCGCCCACCTCAACCTCCTCATGCTCTCTCAGGGAGAGCATGTCCCAAATTCCAAGCTGCTGTTTTGAGGCATGTTAAAAAAAAAATAATGCACTTTGTGACTTCAATAATAAATACGGCAGTGCCATGTTGGCATTTTTTTTCCCATAACTTGAGTTGATTTATTTTGGAAAACCTTGTTACATTGTTTAATGCATCCAGCGGGGCATCACAACAAAATTAGGCATAATAATGTGTTAATTCCACGACTGTATATATCGGTATCGGTAATTAAGAGTTGGACAATATCGGATATCGGCAAAAAAGACATTATCGGACATCTCTACACCAAACATGGGAGATTTTACTCAGGTATAGTTGGTTGTTGTTTTTCTGAAATTTCAAAGTAAGAGAGGCTCAAAGGCTTTGAAAAGGAGGGGAAACCTGCTTTTTTGATATTGCCTGTGACACACACCTAGCCAGATAAGCCCATCCGATGTTAAAAAAACAAAACAAAAACGGGCTTCGCTACACATCTTATTAGAAAGCCCAAACCTCACCAACTATCAGCGACATATGTTTGTTTTCCTTCAGTGATAGATTAACCTAGCATGTTGTTGCTGTTAAAAAGTGAGTGTATTTTTACAACTGTTGTTTAATGTAGACATGCTAATGTTGCTAGCGATGGTGTCCTCCTAACACTGCTATGTTGTTATACGTGATATGTGGCAGCTGTTACGTTAGATAAGTGCAGCGTTATCGTGTGCATCCCTACGAGAATCAGCGTCCTTTGCTGTGAACTTTCTGTTTAAAAAAAAATAATTAGCCCTGTTTTACAAAAAAAAGACAAACACAAATGTCCACTGCTCAGGATGCAGGAGGATACATGATAATTGGATAAAGTGCACTCGAGCTTTCTTGGATATACCGTATTTTCCGGACCATAGGGCGCACCGGATTATAAGGCGCACTGCCGATAAATAGTCTATTTTCGATCATATAAGGCGCATCGGATTATAAGGCGCATTGAAGGAGTCATGTTATTATTGGTCTACATAACATGTGATGGTGGTTCTTTGGTCAGAATGTTGCATAGATGATGTTTTACAGATCATCTTCAAGCCGCTTTCTGACAGTCGCTTCCGGATGCGCCCGTTTTGTGGGCGGGTCTTATTTACGTGGCTCACCTTCGGCAGCGTCTCCTCCCCGTCATCTTTGTTGTAGCGGTGTAGCGTGCAAGGACGGGAGTGGAAGAAGTGTCAAAAGATGGAGAGAACTGTTTTAATGACATTTACACTTTACTTCAATCAATAACGGAGCAGCATCTCCTCATCCGGAAACATCAACACCGGAAATGTGTCCCGTGGAAAAAAAAACGTCCGACCTCCTGCACCCGGCCCGGCTGCACCAAATAATGATATAAATACAAACCCCGTTTCCATATGAGTTGGGAAATTGTGTTAGATGTAAATATAAACGGAATACAATGATTTGCAAATCATTTTCAACCCATATTCAGTTGAATATGCTACAAAGACAACATATTTGATGTTCAAACTGATACATTTTTTTTTTTTGCAAATAATCATTAACTTTAGAATTTGACGCCAGCAACACGTGCCAAAGAAGTTGGGAAAGGTGGCAATAAATACTGATAAAGTTGAGGAATGCTCATCAAACACTTATTTGGAACATCCCACAGGTGAACAGGCACATTGGGAACAGGTGGGTGCCATGATTGGGTATAAAAGCAGCTTCCATGAAATGCTCAGTCATTCACAAACAAGGATGGGGCGAGGGTCACCACTTTGTCAACAAATGCCTGAGCAAATTGTTGAACAGTTTAAGAACAACATTTCTCAACCAGCTATTGCAAGGAATTTAGGGATTTCACCATTTACGGTCCGTAATATCATCAAAGGGTTCAGAAAATCTGGAGAAATCACTGCACGTAAGCAGCTAAGCCAGTGACCTTCGATCCCTCAGGCTGTACTGCATCAACAAGCGACATCAATGTGTAAAGGATATCACCACATGGGCTCAGGAACACTTCAGAAACCCACTGTCAGTAACTACAGTTGGTCGCTACATCTGTAAGTGCAAGTTAAAACTCTCCTATGCAAGGCGAAAACCGTTTATCAACAACACCCAGAAACGCCGTCGGCTTCGCTGGGCCTGAGCTCATCTAAGATGGACTGATGCAAAGTGGAAAAGTGTTCTGTGGTCTGACGAGTCCACATTTCAAATTGTTTTTGGAAACTGTGGATGTCGTGTCCTCCGGACCAAAGAGGAAAAGAACCATCCGGATTGTTCTAGGCGCAAAGTTGAAAAGCCAGCATCTGTGATGGTATGGGGGTGTATTAGTGCCCAAGACATGGGTAACTTACACATCTGTGAAGGCACCATTAATGCTGAAAGGTACATACAGGCAACGTTACCATGGACGCCCCTGCTTATTTCAGCAAGACAATGCCAAGCCATGTGTTACATCAACGTGGCTTCATAGTAAAAGAGTGCGGGTACTAGACTGGCCTGCCTGTAGTCCAGACCTGTCTCCCGTTGAAAATGTGTGGCGCATTATGAAGCCTAAAATAGCACAACGGAGACCCCCGGACTGTTGAACAACTTAAGCTGTACATCAAGCAAGAATGGGAAAGAATTCCACCTGAGAAGCTTCAAAAATGTTTACTGAGTGTTGTTAAAAGGAAAGGCCATGTAACACAGTGGTGAACATGCCCTTTCCCAACTACTTTGGCACGTGTTGCAGCCATGAAATTCTAAGTTAATGATTATTTGCAAAAAAAAAATAAAGTTTATGAGTTTGAACATCAAATATGTTGTCTTTGTAGCATATTCAACTGAATATGGGTTGAAAAGGATTTGCAAATCATTGTATTCCGTTTATATTTACATCTAACACAATTTCCCAACTCATATGGAAACGGGGTTTGTACATTTAATAAAGTCAAATACAAATAAGGCAACAAGAGAAGTATCCCACACTTCCCTTTTTTTTTTTTTTTTAAAGTACATTTGTACAGCAGATAGTGGCATCTACATTAATAATATGATTTGCCTGAGAAGCTGGACAGGACAAAAAAAAAAATGCTGAAAAATATTATTAAATGGGACCTTTAAGAAGGTGCAATACATTGAAGTCCTAATGTGAGGTGACGTGCCTCCCAAGCCGTACCGCGCCGACCAAACTGTGGTTCTTACGTAAAGACTTGAAGCTCCGTTATGGCACACGTGTTAAACCTGATATTAAAATCTTTCCAAGGTTGAAAGTAAAAAGACAAGCTATGTGAGCCCCCCCCCCCTTCCTGACATGAAGTAAATAACATGCATATGTACACAGGCAGTCGTGTCTGCCTCCCCTCGGGGCCTTTTTGGCCTCACAGAATGTGTTAGAAGTGCAAATGACTGACTCTCGCAGAACATTTGGGGCCTGAAAAACAAGATGGCAGGAAAAAGGATACCTGGAGTGGCCATACCTTCAGTGCAGCGCTCTCAATCAGCCCTTTGTGCCCACACGCCGGCTCCACTTTTGCTTCGTTCGCGTCAAAAATATTGACTTTCATTTTTATAATTTTTCCAGACTGAAACGTGATCGCTCCAGGCTTGCGCTTGCCTCACTCGTACCACCCAAACGCCACTCCGACGTAAATCACGCCGGAGCCAGCTGTGTTGACTCAACTCAACGGCGTTTTTTTTTTTTTTTTGATTCAACCTGCCGCCGTAAATACCCGCCATTATTTGAGGGCGGCGCTCATCTGGCACTGTCGCGCCGAAGCGTACAAGAGTGGGTTTGAATGCATCGGAGTGGCTGGCTCGCTGCGCTGTTTGTTCTGGGACATGCTCCCAGCACCCGTTGGTCCAAAGTACGGAACGCTAGGACAGGTCAGAGCCAGACCTCAGTGGCAGCAAAGTGCCCGCTGTCAGGATTTATGGAAAAGTAGCACCGGTGACGAGGAGGCAAGCTCAGGGATGAGAAAAGTCTTGGTTAAATGTGCAGTTTTCTATGAAAGTAGCAGTAATCTTACAAGAAAACAACATTTTAACTGCCTTCTAGAACGACAACACACAAGCTACAGTAACCAACTTCATATCCCGCCAACTGTACCAAAACAGACAAATCCTCCTTGTTCTTGCTTCATTCAGACCGACGATGCTCAGTCCAACAACGACAAAAATCACAAATATTCCACACATATCGATGCACTAATTTGTCCAACATGGGGAACCTCACTCCATTTGTGTGTTTTTGCAGTTTTTTTTTAAGTCTACATCAACAAGAATTCATATATTTCAAGCACTATGAAAATAATTGTAATGGTATCGCACGCAAGGTGTTGGTCAGAGAAATGTTAAACATGTCACACACCAAAATATTTGAACATAAGTGTTTGATGAGCATTCCTCAACTTTCTCAGTCTTTTTTGCCACTTGTGCCAGCTTTTTTGAGACATGTTGCAGGCATCCAATTCCAAATGAGCTAATATTTGCAAAAAATAACGGACGTTTTTTAGTTCGAACGTTAAGTATCTTGTCTTTGCAGTCTATTCAATTGAATATAAGTTGAAAAGGATTTGCAAAACATTGTATTCTGTTTTTATTTACCATTTACACAACGTGCCAGTCAAATCAACGTTCCCCAAATATTCTACTCTGCTACATTTTTGGGGGGGGAAATATTGCATATTTTGCATTTTCCCATTTAAAAAAAATAATAATAAAAAAAAGTTTATTAAAAAAAAGTTAAAAATAAAAAAAAATACCACTTTTTTTTTATATAAGTAGATAGATCTGAAGTTGTTTTTAGCATTAAATAAGTAAAAAACATAAAACTATAAAAAGGTAACTTTTTATACCAATTGATAGATCTGGAGTTGTTTTTAGCGTTAAAGTAAAAAAAATAAAAAAAATAAAAGATTTATTCTACTCTGCTTCTTTTTTTCTTTTTTTTTAAATATTGCATATTTTGCCATTTCCCATTAAAAAAATAAAAAAATAAAGTTTATTAAAAAAAAGTCCATTAAAGTTTATTTTAAAAAGTCCATAAAACATAAAAAAAACTATAAAAATTACAACTTTTTTAATATCAATCGATAGAACTGAAGTTGTTTTTAGCATTAAAAAGGTTTAAAAAAAAAGAAAACTATAAAAAGGTATCTTTTTATTTCAATAGATCTGAAGTTATTTTTAGCATTGAAAAAGTAGAAAAAGAAAACTGTAAAAACAATTATAACTTTTTTATACCAAAAGATACACTACCGTTCAAAAGTTTGGGGTCACATTGAAATGTCCTTATTTTTGAAGGAAAAGCACTGTACTTTTCAATGAAGATAACTTTAAACTAGTCTTAACTTTAAAGAAATACACTCTATACATTGCTAATGTGGTAAATGACTATTCTAGCTGCAAATGTCTGGTTTTTGGTGCAATATCTACATAGGTGTATAGAGGCCCATTTCCAGCAACTATCACTCCAGTGTTCTAATGGTACAATGTGTTTGCTCATTGGCTCAGGAGGCTAATTGATGATTAGAAAACCCTCGTGCAATCATGTTCACACATCTGAAAACAGTTTAGCTCGTTACAGAAGCTACAAAACTGACCTTCCTTTGAGCAGATTGAGTTTCTGGAGCATCACATTTGTGGGGTCAATTAAACGCTCAAAATGGCCAGAAAAAGAGAACTTTCATCTGAAACTCGACAGTCTATTCTTGTTCTTAGAAATGAAGGCTATTCCACTAAATTGTTTGGGTGACCCCAAACTTTTGAACGGTAGTGTAAAAAAGTACAAAGTTGACAACACATAATAGAAATTAATATAGTGCAAAAGGTAATGTATAGTATGTAGTGCATTTAAAATGTGATTTTTTTGGTCTTGTTTTGTTACTGTTAAAGGTTGGTACTATTAGTGTGCTTACGGACTGTATCCCTTGCAGACTGTATTGATATATAATGTAGGAAGCAGAATATTAATAACAGAAAGAAACAACCCTTTTGTGTGAATGAGTGTAAATAGGGGAGGGAGGTTTTTTGGGTTGGTGCACTAATTGTAAGTGTATCTTGTGTTTTTTATGCTGATTTAATAAAAAAAATAAAAATTAAAAACACCATACTGATATTAAAAAAAACTATACCGATAATTTCCGATATTACATTTTAAAGCATTTATCGGCATCTCTACACCTAACCTTATCCGTGTCCACACACAACAATGCCACCCACCTCCGTCAGCCGGCGCAACGCGACCTAATACGCATGCGTGGAAAATGCGCACGTCATAGTCACCTCCAGTGTTGCTTTGTGTGCAACTTCTTAAATTGAACTTATCTGAACAATATCCAGTGTTGTGGTATTTCAAACAACTGGAATCCAGTGTGCTGTGGGGCCCTATTGTAGTGAATCACACCTGAGACATCATAAATTATTCAAGTCTTTATTAGACACGTAAACAATGTGATAAAGAACATTTTACATCAATCAATCTAGGGATCTAGATATCTGGTCAGGACTCTCCTCACTCTTTTGCCTTCGCCTTCATTGTCCATTCCTTTTTGGTGACTTTATATACTCTGGACCTAGACGTTGAGTATGCGACATACATGGCGGACAATAACTGATACGGTCTGCTTTGCCAGTCCAAATGCATTCAATGTTTTCCGTAGTCTTCCCTTGACGGCCAGGTAATACAAAGCGCACGCTACCTTTTTTATCACTTCCACGGGAGCCCGCATTCTCGTTGTCTCTCCTTCGACAAATGGACAAAGTTTTTCGCTAAGTAGAATCACAGCTGACATTGGAATGTTCTCTTGCCGTCTGAGAAGTGTTGTATCCCAAATAGCTGCAATCGCTTTCTCTTAAGGTATTTGTGTGTTTGATGAGCATTCCTCAACTTTCTCAGTCTTTTTTTGCCACTTGTGCCAGCCTTTTTGAAACATGTTGCAGGCATCCAATTCCAAATGAGCTAATATTTGCAAAAAATAACGGAAGTTTTTTAGTTCGAACGTTAAGTATCTTGTCTTTGCAGTCATAATAAATTCATAAAAGAACCAAACTTCATGAATGTTTTTTGTGACCAACAAGTATGTGCTCCAATCACTCTATCACAAAATAATAAGAGTTGTAGAAATGATTGGAAACTCAAGACAGCCATGACATTATGTTCTTTACAAGTGTATGTAAACTTTTAACCATGACTGTATATAATAAAGGCCTACTGAAAGCCACTACTACCGACCACGCAGTCTGATAGTTTATATATCAATGATGAAATCTTAACATTGCAACACATGCCAATACGGCCGGGTTTACTTATAAAGTGCAATTTTAAATTTCCCGGGAAACTTCCGGTTGAAAACGTTTGGTATAATGACGTATGCGCGTGACGTCAATGGTTGAAGCGGAAGTATTCGGAACACATTGTATCCCAATACAAACAGCTCTGTTTTCATCGCAAAATTCCACAGTATTCTGGACATCTGTGTTGGTGAATCTTTTGCAATTTGTTTAATGAACAATGAAGACTGCAAAGAAGAAAGCTGTTGGTGGGATCGGTGTATTAGCGGATGGCTGCAGCAACACAACCAGGAGGACTTTGAGATGGATAGCAGACGCGCTATCCGACGCTAGCCACCGACCGCATCTATGATCGGGTGAAGTCCTTCGTCGCGCCGTCGATCGCTGGAACGCAGATGAGCACGGGTGTTGATGAGCAGATGAGGGCTGGCTGGCGTAGGTGGATAGCTAATGTTTTTAGCATAGCTCTGTGAGGTCCCGTAGCTAAGTTAGCTTCAATGGCGTCGTTAGCAACAGCATTGCTAGGCTTCGCCAGGCGGCACAGCATTAACCGTGTAGTTACAGGTCCAGGGTTTGGTAGTATTGTTGATCTTCTGTCTATCCTTCCAGTCAGGGGCTTATTTCTTCTGTTTCTATCTGCAGTTAAGCACGATGCTATCACGTTAGCTCGGTAGCTAAAGTGCTTCGCCGATGTATTGTCGTGGAGATAAAAGTCACTGTGAATGTCCATTTCGCGTTCTCGACTCTCATTTTCAAGAGGATATAGTATCCGAGGTGGTTTAAAAAACAAATCTGTGATCCACAATAGAAAAAGGAGAGAGTGTGGAATCCAATGAGCCAGCTTGTACCTAAGTTACGGTTAGAGCGAAAAAAGATACGTCCTGCACTGCACTCTAATCTTTCACTCTCACTTTCCTCATCCACGAATCTTTCATCCTGGCTCAAATTAATGGGGTAATCGTCGCTTTCTCGGTCCGAATCGCTCTCGCTGCTGGTGTAAACAATGGGGAAATGTGAGGAGCCTTTCAACCTGTGACGTCACGCTACTTCCGGTACAGGCAAGGCTTTTTTGATCAGCGACCAAAAGTTGTGAACTTTATCGTCGATGTTCTCTACTAAATCCTTTTTGCAAAAATATGGCAATATCGCGAAATGATCAAGTATGACACATAGAATGGATCGGCTATCCCCGTTTAAATAAGAACATTTCATTTCAGTAGGCCTTTAAACAGTTAATTCATGTTAATTGTTCTAAAAAAAAAACCCACCTCCCTACTGTACATGACTAAAAATCGGTTGCCATTATCTGTGCATTTGTCAAAGACAAACATGCAGATACCGTGGTTTAAAGCAAGCGGCACTTGAGGAATGCACCTCTCTCTACCGCACCTTTTCAAAGGACATCGGCGCAAGCGGTTCGGAGCCGATGTCTCGGGACATGACTAATGAGTTTGCTTTACAAAGGCTTGTCAGCTTCCTGTTTGAACAGGGAAGTCGCAACGGGCAAGTTACCTAACATGACTCTCTGGGGAGCCCTCCGAGCTACCGGCTCGGAGAGATGCTCAGGGTCACCGGCAAGACGGCGGAAGGAAGGGATGGGCTGGTGAGAAGGAGTATGTCTCTGCACAAAAAGCAACAATCTAGCGGCTTAACCACTCGAATATTTGCGGGCTTCCACACTTTCCTCCTATCTAGAAACAAATTGTCAGTCCTTAAAGGGATCACCACAGACCTTCTACCTGGTGAAACCCAGATAAGGCTACACATAACAACATACAGAGGTAACATGAGTGAAAACCAAACAGGACTGGGTTCTAGCACAGGCCCGTTGTTTTCTTAAGTCCAAAACGACAAAAAATGTGTGGCAAACGTCTCTGCGACGACCCCGTTTCCGTGTTTACCTACGGGCTCCTTTGACGGCCGCAGAATGTTACATTCCTGGCCTGTCATCTTCTCGAACGGAACTGAACAGAGCCCCCGCGGGACTTAAAGGAATGCGCAACAACGATATTCGTTTCCAGGCCGCCTCTGCTGTTGCAGCAATTAGAGTGTTGCGACATTTGACCCGCAGAGGGCACTGAAGTTAGCATAAACTGCAGACGCCTCAAACTCCAGGGAGCCAAAGCGGGAAGAAATACGCCATCTTTTTGCGGTCACAACGTATCCCACCGCATGCTGCACCTATTTACGATAGGTACAGTCGTGGTCAAAAGTTGACATACACTTGTAAAGAACATAATGTCATGGCTGTCTTGAGTTTCCAATCATTTCTACAACTCTTATTTTTTTGTGATAGAGTGATTGGAGCACATACTTGTTGGTCACAAAAAACATTCATGAAGTTTGGTTCTTTTAGGAATTTATTATGGGTCTACTGAAAATGTGAGCTGGGTCAAAAGTATACATACAGCAATGTTAATATTTGCTTACATGTCCCTTGGCAAGTTTCACTGCAATAAGGCGCTTTTGGTAGCCATCCACAAGCTTCTGCTTGAATTTTTGACCACTCCTCTTGACAAAATTGGTGCAGTTCAGCTAAATTTGTTGGTTTTCTGACATGGACTTGTTTCTTCAGCATTGTCAGGACTTTGGGAAGGCCATTCTAAAACCTTAATTCTAGCCTGATTTAGCCATTCCTTTACCACTTTTGACGTGTGTTTGGGGTCGTTGTCCGGTTGGAACACCCAACTGCGCCCAAGACCCAACCTCCGGGCTGATGATTTTAGGTTGTCCTGAAGAATTTGGAGGTAATCCTCCTTTTTCATTGTCCCATTTACTCTCTGTAAAGCACCAGTTCCATTGGCAGCAAAACAGACCCAGAGCATAATACTAACCACCACCATGCTTGACGGTAGGCTTGGTGTTCCTGGGATTAAAGGCCAGAAGCTTGTGGATGGCTACCAAAATCGCCTTAATGCAATGAATCCTGCCAAGGGACATGTAGCTTTGTATGGACTCGTCGATCGTTTACAAACTGAGTTCAGAGAGGAAGTGACGTCAGAAAGAACGCGCCACAGCCAGCTTCATAACAGACGCTTGTGGAAATCACACATGAATACCTTAAGAGAAGGAATCGCGCGATTGCAGCTATTTGGGATACAACACATCTCAGACGGCAACATAGCAATGTTGAGCTACGGTTTTGGATTAGGCCTGGTGGGATATGTTTGTCGAGGAGTGTGTTGTGCCAGAGGAACAGCAAGAGAAGTTTCGAATGTCCAGGTCAGCTGTGATTCTACTCAGCGAAAAACTTTGTCCATTTGTCGAAGGGGGGACAACGAGAATGCGGGCTCCCATGGACGAGGGAAGACTACGGAAAACAGCAAATACATTTGGACTGGCAAAGCAGACTATCAGTTATTGTATGCGATGTATGTTGAGCGATTACTCAACGTCTAGTTTTGTACTCCACAAATATTGTGAAGCCATGAAGTGGTTGTGGCCGTCAAATAGTCTACATTGAAACACAGGGTAAGAATACACTTCCAGGTCAGAGGTAACTATGACGCGCGCATTTTTTTCTCGCACATGCGTACTAGGTCGCAATGCGCCGGCGGACGGAGGGGGCCGGGGGTCTCAAACGGTGACATTGTTTGTGTGTGGACAAGGATAAGGTTAGTTGGGATATAGTGTAGAAGGGGCCTAAGACAAACCAAACAGTCCAGTTGCCATCGATCGAATGACCTGGATGAATGATAACGTTCAGAGACAATCCTCTCCTTTGTTCCAATTGACGTCTCTCGTGTTGGAGCCATGATTCATGTCAATCCACCTGGTGCAACAGCTCTCCAAGGCGTGAACGCACCTTTTCAACTGCAGACAAATGAACAGGGGCCGTACTTATCAAGCTTCTTAGAATGACTCCTAAGAAGTCTGCTAAGAGTTGACTTAAGAGTAAATAAATTCTTCGCTGAAAGCTGCACTTAAAAGTTAGTTATCAAGCGTCTTACTCACACTTTCAGCGAAGTGTAGGACTGAATCTTAAGTGTCACACTCAGAGCTGAATTACGACATTACTATGTGCCGTAAACGCAATTTTAGGTGACGTCATTTCTGTGTCCATAGAAATGACCAATCACGGAAGGGAATCCGTTGTCTAAGAATAAAGAAATATCTTGGAAATATTTAAGTGGACAATGGGAGTGTATATTTTGACAATAAACTACAAAATAATACAAAACAAACTAGTCCCCGCCGGCACTCACGCTGCCGCTCCCTCTCTTCTATCGCCCACACACTCACCTCACGGCCACACACATACGCTACTGTCATAACATTTTCTTTCCAATTCATTAATTAGGCAACTAATTTGAAACTGGTGTGGGTGGCTCTATATATACTAACCCACTGCAGCCACATGCAGAAATCAACAAGGAATCGAAAAGTATTAAATCTGTGACAAAAATAATACCCGCTCTGTCTAAACGATACCGTTTGATCAGCTGCTCGTCATCAAACAAATCCAGGACATCGTTCCGCTCCCTGAACGTTGGCGCACGTCTCTCTCGCCTCAGTGCCATCCCCTGCTGGCAACTCCTAACCACTTAAGACACCTCTGAAGGTCTCTTAAATATCGTGGAGAGTAGGAGTGATTCTTAGACTTGAGAACGTTGATAAAAAGCTTTTATTCTTAAGTTTGAGAGTAGGACTAAATTTCGCAAATTCTCAGGACTTAAGTGTAAAATGGCACTCTAAGAAGCTTGATAAGTACGGCCCCAGATTTTTAATCTGATGCAGGCGTTAGGTTTGAGCTTGCCCTTTTAAATGACTAAACAACTGAATGAACATCGTCCATGTCTGGTGATTTCAGCCTTTTTCCAGGGGATATATGAAAAAAATAGCAGAAAACCAACAAATTTAGCTCAACTGCACCAATTTTGTCAAGAGGAGTGGTGAAAAATTCCACCAGAAGCTTGTGGATGGCTACCAAAAGCGCCTTATTGCAGTGAAACTTGCCAAGGGACATGTAAGCAAATATTAACATTGCTGTACGTATACTTTTGACCCAGCAGATTTGGGCACATTTTCAGTAGACCCATAATAAATTCATAAAAGAACCAAACTTCATGAATGTTTTTTGTGACCAACAAGTATGTGCTCCAATCACTCTATCACAAAAAAATAAGAGTTGTAGAAATGATTGGAAACTCAAGACAGCCATGACATTATGTTCTTTACAAGTGGATGTCAACTTTTGACCACGACTGTAATTTTCAACAATTTCAAGACATTTATGATTATTCTTCATCGTACTTTGTAAACACTTGTATTTTAAACAGTCTCTTAAACTGAATCATATTAGTACATTGTTTAACTTCTTTGCTAAATCCATTCCATAATTTAATTCCACATACTAACATGCTTAAGGTTTTAAGTGTTGTACGTGCATACAAATGTTTTAAGTACAATTTTTCTCCAAGGTTATGTTTCTCCTCTTTTGTTGAGAAGAATTGTTGTACATTCTTGGCTAGCAGGTTATAGTTTGCTTTGTGCATCATTTTAGTTGTTTGCAAATGCACCAAATCATTGAACAGTTTTTTTTGTAATTATTAAAATATGATTTGTTTAAATTGGGAATATGAATATCGAACAATTGTCTTGAATTTATTTGTTTATTTCATGACACGGTAGCCTATTAAAAAGCGCCAGGAAATAAGCGAGTCGTGTTATGATATCAATGATCATTGTTTACAATACTCATTTGTTGTGGACATGAATAACAGTTATGTTTTTCTTTTCTTGCCAAAGGACATTCCTGCAAGCTGCTGACTAAAAATATGGGAATGCTGGTGATAAATGAGGACACGCTCGACGTAAGTATCGCAACATCTTTCAACAATCTACTGTAACGGAATTATGATGCAAACTATTTAAAATGTTTTATATGGGTTTATGATGCTTCATAGTCTAACCCAGTGTGCCGTGGGAGATTATGCAGTTTCACCTATTTGGGTTAAAAATATTTTTTTGCAAACCAGTAATTATAATCTGCCAATAATGTGTTGTTGTTGAGTGTTGGTGCTGTCTAGAGCTCGGCAGAGTAACCATGTTATACCATACCATATCAGTAGGTGGAAGCCGGTAGCTAGTTGCTTTGTAGATGTCGGGAACAATGGTTTGTCGTGATCCCATTATGCAGGTGACGGCGGGAGGCAGTGTGCAGGTAAAAAGGTATCTAATGCTTAAACCAAAAATAAACAAAAGGTGAGTGCCCCTAAAAAAGGCATTAAAGCTTAGGGATGGCTACGTAGAACGAAACTAAATCTGAACTGGCTACAAAGTAAACAAAAACGGAATGCTGGACGACAGCAAAAACTTACGGCGTGTGGAGCAGAGACGGCGTCCACAAAGTGCATCCGAACATGACGTGACAACAATGTCCACACAAAAAAAGTTAGCAACAACTTAAATATCCTTGATTGCTAAAACTAAGCAGGTGCGGGGAATAGCGCTCAAAGGAAGACATGAAACTGCAACAGGAAAAAGCCACCAAAATAGGAGCGCAAGACAAGAACTACACGAGGGAAAACGCCAAAAAACTCCAAATAAGTCACGGCATGATGTGACAGTATACTGTAGTGATCCATGGTTGGTTATGGTTTAAATTCATATCCAACAATTGCGACGACGACTTTTTATTGTCTACTGAGTTTCATTTTTAATGATTTCTGCCATTGGTGTGCCTCCGCATTTTTTCAATGAAAAAAATGCGCCTTGGCTCAAAAAAGGTTGAAAAACACGGGTCTAGCCTGCATATGTCAGGTTTAGCTTTACTAACAATGCATTTGGGGCTACGCTGCCAACTACTGGCTCGGCATGCACATTACAGTACTCCACCTTTACAAATATTTTTATTAGGGCTGTCAAAGGATTAAATTACTTAATCGCGATTAATCACATTTTGTTCATAGCTAACTCAAAATTAATCGCAAATAGGTATAATTGTTCATAATTAATAAGTGTACCCTAGACCAGTGGTCCCCAACCTTTTTGTAGCTGCGGTATTTAAAAAAAAAAAAATTCTTTTTTTTTTTTTTTTTTTTACATAATGATAAATACAATCATGTGTGCTTGCGGACTGTATCCCTGCAGACTGTATTGATCTATATTGATATATAATGTATATATTGTGTTTTTTATGTTGATTTCATTAAAAAAAAAAAAAAAAAATTTTATTTATTTTTTTTTTTTTTTTTAAATTTCTTGTGCGGCCCGGTACCAATCGGTCGCGGCCCGGTGGTTGGGGACCACTGCCCTAGACAGATAATTTTCAAGGGTTGGGGGGGGTATCCCAGCTGTAATCTGTGATATTTCGCCCTGAATAAATGCTTCTGATGCTTCTATTTCAGCCAGCCAGAGCCACTCGCCCTCATATTCCTAAATTGATGTCCGAGCATTTCTTTAGGAGCAAATATCACAGAATACCATTGCAAAACATCTCTGATAAAGCATGATCGTAATGTAACACATTTTTATTTTGTTAATGTCAGCGTTTCCCCTAAATTGCCAAAATACCTGCGAGGGGCGTGTTTGATATGACATCATCGCATCTGTTACTATTAAGTATAGTATTAACATACGGTTCTTTTTCCTACATAATATCGTTTTGTGCTATTTTTAAATTGTTGCTGCTTATTGTACAATGTTTTATAGATTTCTGTAATCCTTTTAGTCACTCTTTCTTTAAGAAAAAAGGACGGGCAACAAATTTAGCATCCATTTCTGGTGTTATCGGAGACTACTCGTGTTTAGATTCTGTCGCGACATGTCCGTGACGAAAAGCCAGCCAGACGTCACACTTGCTTTGCGTTGCTGGGAGCCTTTGTCTTATTAAAAGCCGCCAGTGTCATCTTCAATTGTGAAGGGTCCCTGTCTGTGGGTACATCTCCAATTTATTCAAGTACCGTATTTTCCGGACCATAGGGCACACCGGATTATAAAGCCCACTGCCGATGAATTGTCTATTTTCGATCTTTTTCATATATAATGCTTTATTATGAAGCTGGCTGTGGCGTGTTCTTTCTGACATCACTTCCTGTGTGGGCGCGGTCTTTCTGGCGTCCCTTCCTCTCCGAACTCAGTGTGTAAACGATCAATGAGTCCATACAAAGCTAAGAGCCGGAGATTCAAGAATTACACGGCTGACTTACCCGTGTAAAAAATCGCCCGAAGAGGGGGACCTTAAACGCTGGTTTAGTGTGGCTGAAACGGGGCTGAGGCTAAATAATTATTCGTTTAATGCAGGGGTGTCAAACTCAAATACAGAGTGGGCCAAAATTTAAAACTGAACAAAGCCGCGGGCCAAGGTTGAACAAATTAACCTTTTAATAAGGACCCAAACAAGTTTTGCATTGAATATTGAACAAGCAAGGCTTATATAACTTTATAGTGACATGCAAAATCGAGTTTCAAATAATAATAATTAAAAAATATCAATGGCATATCAAATACAATTTAAATAAAAATGGAATGCCTCTTTTCTATTTGCAGCCTTCTGAGGTAAATATCAACATTAACTTTTTCCACAGGCTAATAAATTTGAAAATAAAATAACAATGAATAAACCAACCATTCAGGACTTTAAACTGCTCAGTTTGCAACACACTGATCTAATCTGATGTGCCCAAGCCAGATACCTGCCATCTTTTCTTGGATGCTAGTTCATTAATGTCGGGGCTCAGGCTTTGAGCTGAGGCAACCTTCATTATCCAACCAAGGTGTTCATCAATCATTATATCTCGTAGTACACCCGGACCACAGTCTAGGGGGCGTGCCTTAAAGGAAATGCGCGAATCCCCCCACCCCAACACACACACCCCTTTAAGCGCCCCGGAAGAGTTAGTGCTTCAAAGGATTCTGGGTATTTGTTCTGTTGTGTTTATGTTGTGTTACGGTGCGGATGTTCTCCCGAAATGTTTGTCATTCTTGTTTGGTGTGGATTCACAGTGTGGCGTATATTTCTAACAGTGTTAAAGTTGTTTATACGGTCACCCTCAGTGTAACCTGTATCGCTGTTGATCAGGTATGTGACTGGGCCAGCACTCGATGGACTGGATGAAAAGCGGACGTGACGATTTTCGGGAGGGGCGCTGAAATTTGGGAGTCTCCCGGGAGGGTTGGCAAGTATGAGAATTAGCGGTGAATGCGGTGTTACCGCGGCACCACAGCTGTATATAATCGGCGGGCCAGCTCTAGTGTTAATTTGATATCGCCTCAAGGGCCAAGTGAAATTACACGGCGGGCCAAATCTGACTATGGACTGGACTCTCAAATTATTAACTAGATCAGGGGTCGGCAACCCAAAATGTTGAAAGAGCCATATTGGACCAAAAATACAAAAACAAATCTGTCTGGAGCCGCAAAAAATTAAAAGCCATATTACATGTGTCATGGGATATACATTTAATTAAGAGGACTTAAAGGAAACTAAATGAGCTCAAATATAGCTACAAATGAGGCATAATGATGCAATATGTACATATCGCTAGCCTAAATAGCATGTTAGCATCGATTAGCTTGCAGTCATGCAGTGACCAAATATGTCTGATTAGCACTCCACACAAGTCAATAACATCAACAAAACTCACCTTTGTGCATTCATGCACAACGTTAAAAGTGTGGTGGACAAAATGAGACAGAAAAAAAGTGGCATAAAACACGTCCTAGAAAGTCGGAGAAAGTTATACATGTAAACAAACTATACGGTGAGTTCAAGGACCGCCAAAATTAGTAGGACAAAACGGCGCTCGCCAAATACTCGAATCAGTGAAGCATGTTTAATATAAGCAGTGTGATTTATAACAATTAGTGTCATGTTTGTCCTCCTACAGAAACCATACTAAACAAAAAAATAGATTTTTTTCCCCTCATCTTTTTCCATTCTTCATACATTTTTGAAAAATCTCCAGAGAGCCACTAGGGCGGCGCTAAAGAGCCGCATGCGGCTCTAGAGCCGCGGGTTGCCGACCCCCGAACTAGATCCACTCGACATCTGTTGCACCGGTCGCCCAGGTCCGAGGTTTCTCGTTGTGCCCGTTGGGTTGAGTTTTTCTTGCCCTGATGTGGGATGTCGTTGTGGCTTGTGCAGCCCTTTGAGACACCTGTGATTAAGGGCTATATAAATAAACTCTGATTGGATTGATTGAAGACCATCAGCAGAAGTCTTAGCAATCAATTAATCAATTAACCTGATTGGTTGAATATGCCAATGCAGGACCGGCGGGAACTGCTTGGCATAACAAAACTCTTGAAACCTCAGCTTAAAGGAAATATTTGGACAACAGGGCTTGTGGGGAAGAAAGCGAGCGGGAGATGATGGATGAACATGAGAGATGGAGAGAGCCAGAGAGTGAAAGGAAACAAACAGAGAGCAGCTGTGTCAAACTGATACATTTGTGTCTGCATTTCACCGAATGGAACGGAATGAAACTTGGTAGACAATCACCACACAGCGTGGCAGCCTAGTTCCTAGTTCCAGTGCTAATTCTACATGTGTCCTTCCAAAGACCTTTTGTCAGGGCTATAATGAGCCGTTTAGCCGACGTGAATCGCCGGTGTTTGGTTTGGGAACGGCGACGCGGCGTCCATTCAGGGCTCCACAAGAGCTGCCCATTAAAGACTGAGCTCCATTGTTGTTGGAGAGCCGGCGGGACAAGACACTCGTGATGTGGAATGTGGATGTTTGCGCAGATGTGAAGTCATCAACTGTCTTAGACCGGGACAACTCCACAATGGAAGCTTAATCCAGTCACATGGACGCTACAATGTTGGCGTTTTAGCAGCGGAATTTCCCTGAAGACGGCAATTTCATGGGATTTTGCGCAAAATAATGCACGTATTTAGGAGCAAAATGTATTTTAAAAAAAAGCAAAAATGTTTTCGTTTATTTATTGGACAATATGAGAGGACTATGGCAAAATACAGCATAATGTGGCAAATTATACACTGCAACAAGTGTGCACTTTTTGTACAGAACGCCACTACAATAGTTTAAAACATATAAAGTGCACTTTTGTGCATGATGTCACAAGATATTTCAATAAGTGACAAATAAAAATGAGCTGCATAATAGGACATCAAATAGTGTATGTCCTTCGCTATGTGGTAGGTTCCTGCGGACGTTATCTCCTTATGTTGTTGACTATTTTTTTCATACGGTGTTGATCTGGAAATGGTTGCTTGGGCATTTTGTGGGTGTGGCACCGAACGGAGATGTTGACATGCGGAGTTTCAAGCACTCTTCATTCTCTAGCGCAGGGGTGGGCAATTAATTTTTACCGGGGGCCGCATGAGCAACCCGAGCACTGCTGGAGGGCCACATCGACAATATTTCAATTAAATTTTGCTCAATATTATTTTTTATGTATACCGTAAGATAAATAATAATGATAATAATAATTAATAATAATAATGATACTTTCATTTAACCTAACTTAACTTTATACCAAAAGCACTGCTTTGGAAATCATTTGTACCCCTTTCAGAGATCACATTTAGTTCCCCTTAAACATCCTCATGTTGCACAATGAAATGTAAGCATAGGATGAAGTGTGCATTCCTGTAACTTTCTCTAGTAACAGCATTCCATGATTAATATAAATATATTAACATTAATAATAAATGACAGTAAAATAAGCACACATATGACTGAGGAGTCATAGTGTAACTTTGTGTGGTGTTTGAGTTGTCCGACTTTTTGTGTGGCCATAAACGCACCAGTGGTTTAGTGGTATGCGTGTTGGTGACAGATGACAAGTTGGTTTTGGCCTGGTTTGTACAGCAGAAAATGACTAGTTTTTCGAGATAGAAGTGTTTTACTCATGTTTTTGGTGTGGTTATGGCCAAATATAAACAGTTTTGCTCAATAAAGTGATCGATATAATTCCTGGCCTCGAAGCATCTCGATAGACGTTACAATAATTGAACGGTGTTCAATTGAACGGTGTTGACGAACACCGTTAGGGCCGCTTGTTGTCACTGTCACTCAGAGTCGCATTACAAAATTACACAGAATAAATCTGTTTATTTTGTTTAGAATTCAGATGGGTTTGATTTGGTGCGCGGCATATATTTGCTGTGCGCAGAGGACGCTTGAGCAGTGCGCAAATGTGCAGGGGCGCACCTTAGAGGGAACGTTGCTTGGCAGTCCATGTCTTGTTGAAAACACGTCATTCGTCATCAACTTTTCTCTTTTTAGCGTCTCGGGTGTAAACCGTGCATCACTTGTCGCTGTGCACCTTCACTCACAGGTTACACACGGACATACGCACATAAATAACACTTTTCAAAATAAAACGCAACATAGATGTTTTTTCAACTTTATTTTGTCATTTGTGATTGCAGCTGTTCACATTCACGCACAATCACGCATGCACATACGTCCACACGGAAGTAATACAAATAACGCTTTTCAAAACAAAAGCAGCACCGTTGTATTGCACACTCGACATAGATACTTTTTAAAATGTATTTTGTAATTCATGATTGGCCTCACGCGGGCCGGACAGGGACGCACAAAGGGCCGGATGTGGCCCGCGGGCCGCAGAATGCCCAGGTCTGCTCTAGCGGGTGACTTTTCAACTGGTGCTACACATTAGCAGTGCCGGTACTTTTTGTAGCAACGCTTTTGCCGCATACTTGTAAAACATATTACAACTTGAAGCCAAACCACCGCCAGACGATGGACCCCGTGCTGTTTTTCTTGGGAATTAATTATTTCTTCATTTGTTACCAGATTCGCACCTTCTCTCTCTCGTATTACCACTTGCACCAATCCGTTAGCACCACTGCTAACGTTACCCGTGTCGCTACCTCTCTGCTGTGCGACGTTGCGCGTGCATCAGTATGTGACGTATGTAAGAAGGTGCGCTTGTTTTAAATGTGAGAAGCAGAGACAAGAAAGAGTGAGAAGAGCCTGTAGTGCAGGGGTGTCCAAACTTTTTCCACTGAGGGCCGCACACTGAAAATTCAAAGCAAGCGGGGGCCACTTTGATATTTCATATTTTAAAAACCAATACAATATATGTATTAAAAATATACATTTAGGCCTCCACTCAGGCTTGATCAGGACTCCAAAGGGTTTAGGTTTAAAAAAAAAAAAAAAAAATGTCATTATTTAGTATTATTATTATAATTATTATTCAAAGTTTAAATATCTAGATCAACATTAGGTATATCTGTCAATATAATTTTTTGGTTTTTTTAGATTTAAGTTGTATGCCCTTTTTGTCAAAGAAAACCCAGTTTTTTTTATGGAAAAAACACAAAATATGAAATATTTTCCCCCAATAAAATTTTAAAGTGGAACATTTCAGATTACCGTATATAATAATTGGAGCTCATAACATAACTCATAACAACATTGATTTTAATTTATTATCATTTTTTGAGCAATGACACTTAAAAAAATAAAAATAAAGTCCCACTAAAATTATTGGGGATCCAAAAGGGTCCTGCTCAGTAAAGTGTTAAAAAATAAATCGTAATTTTTTTTAAAAAAAATGTTAACACAATAGTCTTGAGATCAACTTCAGATCTATCCGTCAATTATTGTTGTTTATTATGTTCCTTGTTTGTTCATTTAAGGCCCTTCTTTAAAAAAAAACAAAAAAAAACGTTTTTTATATGGCAAACACAAAATATGCAACATTTTCCCCCAAAAATATCTCAAAGTGGAATATTTAATGTGACCTAATTGGAGCCTTGAATAGGTCAATAATTCATAATAACATTGTTTTTGATTCATTATTATGTTTTAAAGAAAAAAACAGCCTGCATGACAGCTTAGTGTTATTAGAGTCAACATAGCAACATTTTATTGTGACCTGTTTACTCTTTTATACCACTTTTTATGTTTTTTATTTTTTTTTTTATTGTATTTTTAGAATGTGCCGTGGGGCCGTTAAAAAATTACCTGCGGGCCGCAAATGGCCCCCGGGCCGCACTTTGGACATCCCTGCTGTAGTGTAATGCCCGCAGCTAAAAGCAACTGCGTGAGGACGCATACTCAAATATCACGATATAGTCATTTTCTATATCGCACAGAGACAAACCCGCAATATATCGAGTACAGTGTTTCCCATGAACTGCCAAGATACCTGTGGCGGTGGGGGCGTGGCTCTGGGCGTGGTCACCATGACATCATCGAGTAATTTGCATAATTTACTACAATGATTTGATTTTCTCTAAAAAGGCTCAAAAAATGTATACTTACTAATTAATAATAACAGTTTTGTTTTAAACGTCCATCCATCCATCCATTTTACAATATAATTACAACACTTTATGTACATATTTATATACAGATTTGAACAATAAGTTATTCACTGAAATATATTTATTAATTGTGGTTCTTACAAAAAATATATCTTATAAAATATAAAAGCTAAAATGTCTCAAAGCTCTGCCCCTTTAATTAGTGCATACTAAATAATTTAACTTTAGCCTACTACTACAACCATATTATTTACCAGCAACATAAAGTGAAACAGAGGCAGAGGTGTCCTGCCACAGTCAGTAACAAATAAACAGAAAACAGTAGTGGTGGTAGATAGACACAGAGCTTCATCAAACATCTGATCCACTGAACAAAGAGCTCCAAAAATCTTGAACTTTAGACTGCCATCAGTTTTACTCCCTACACTTAACCATGTGTTTCCTACTGCCTGCAGACTTTGCACCCTTTGTTATATACACATGTTGTGTTTCTAATATAAATACATTTAATAAAGTCAAATACAAATAAGGCAACAAGAGAAGTATCCTACACTTCTCTTTTGTAAAGTAAACCTGAACAGCCGATATGGGCATCTACATCAACTATATGATTTGCCTGAGAAGCTGGAGAGGACCAAAAAAAAAAAAAAAAATTTTTTTTAATTATTATTATTTATTTTTTTTTAAATTTGTGGCGGACGTAATTCTTTCGTGGTGGGCCGTCACAAATAAATGAATGTGTGGGAAACCCTGGAGTATATCGATATATCGCCCAGCCAGCCCTACGAGATGTGTGTAATTATTCCCTAACAATTGAGCAGGATTCCGTACAAAATCAAAACAACGTGCTGCAAATATCAATGAAGTCACTACTGTGTGAACCCGAGTCGTCACTGCTCAGCTTTCTGTACGACTCCACGCTGTGTTCCAAGCAGCCCCGTGAAGCGATGCACCAGCTGCATGAAAGAGGACGCCGTTTGACCTAATCCCTCTTTCGGAAACCAGGTCGCATTTGAGGAATTTCAGGGAAGCGGTTTCCGCAATGGGTGACGTCCAAAGATGTCGTCCGTGCCTTTGATAAGCGCGCGTGCGACAACAAGTGCGGGGGGGGGGGGGGGGGGCAAAACAGCGAGGACATGCTCCAATGAATCTCCTGTGCAGCCCATGGTCGCGTCTGGCCTCGCCTCGGTCTCCGCTAAACCCCCCCCCCTCCTCAACAAAGTGCCTTTATGTATGCATCTGCTCAACCACAACAGAATGGGAGCTGACATTTCAAAGCGCCGCTTCGTGCGCTTTACGAATCCACCGACCCTGAATTTTTTTTTAAACTCCCAACTCGATTCATCACGCTTAACGAGCGGCGGACAGAATGAAGGCCGGGTGTCACCGCCGCCAAACACCCTCCTTCCACGCACCTCTTCTTCTTTCCAGTGCGAGCGTTTGCACTCCGCCTGCTCGCTATTGACAGACGACGCTCTCCTGCCGGGGGTTAACAGACTTCTCAGCAGGGTGCCTCACAGACGTCTAATGGAGATTTAGAACGTGCGGTGGTGGTCAGGGAGGGCTACTACGCTCCCTCGGGGCACTTTTGTTTGTTTTTCTTCTGGCAAAGACATCAAACTTTGTGGCAACACACAACTTTGATATGCAGTATTTATTGCTGATAGTAACAAAACGTAGTCTACATTTACATGACAATAAGGGGGTAAACAGTACGCCATAATTAGTGATGAGTATCGTTTGCACTTTTGCTGCCAAAGCTGTACTTAAAAAAATAAATAATAATTTGTATTTATTAATTTATGTTTATTTATTTTTAACATATTTATAAAATATTTTTAATAAATAAAATTAATTGATTAATAATAACTAGAAGAGGCAATTCCTTAAGGAATTGTGTGTGAATGCTCCAATGCTGAAGTTGAACTGAAATGCTGACAGAATATACAAACCCCGTTTCCATATGAGTTGGGAAATTGTGTTAGATGTAAATATAAACGGAATACAATGATTTGCAAATCCTTTTCAACCCATATTCAGATGAATGCACTACAAAGACAACATATTTGATGTTCAAACTCATAAACTTTTTTTTTTTTTTTGCAAATAATAATTAACTTAGAATTTCATGGCTGCAACACGTGCCAAAGTAGTTGGGAAAGGGCATGTTCACCACTGTGTTACATGGCCTTTCCTTTTAACAACACTCAGTAAACGTTTGGGAACTGAGTGTTTAAGCTTCTCAGGTGGAATTCTTTCCCATTCTTGCTTGATGTACAGCTTAAGTTGTTCAACTTAAACAGACAGGTCTGGACTACAGGCAGGCCAGTCTAGTACCCGCACTCTTTTACTATGAAGCCACGTTGATGTAACACGTGGCTTGGCATTGTTTTGCTGAAATAAGCAGGGGCGTCCATGGTAACGTTGCTTGGATGGCAACATATGTTGCTCCAAAACTTGTATGTACCTTTCAGCATTAATGGCGCCTTCACAGATGTGTAAGTTACCCATGTCTTGGGCACTAATACACCCCCATACCATCACACATGCTGGCTTTTCAACTTTGCGCCTAGAACAATCCGGATGGTTCTTTTCCTCTTTCTTCCGGAGGACACGACGTCCACAGTTTCCAAAAACAATTTGAAATGTGGACTCGTCAGACCACAGAACACTTTTCCACTTTGTATCAGTCCATGTTAGATGAGCTCAGGCCCAGCGAAGCCGACGGCGTTTCTGGGTGTTGTTGATAAACGGTTTTCGCCTTGCATAGGAGAGTTTTAACTTGCACTTACAGATGTAGCGACCAACTGTAGTTACTGACAGTGGGTTTCTGAAGTGTTCCTGAGCCCATGTGGTGATATCCTTTACACACTGATGTCGCTTGTTGATACCCGTACCAAAATATTTGTATCGGAACAATCCTAGGTTGATGTATTGATTGCTATTTTTTATTTGTCTGAATCGTGACATTTTTTGTGTGGATTAATCACATTCTGTATTTTGTCACTCTTAACCAATTTATATTGAGTTAGTTGGTGAGTTGATAGTTTCTGCCAGTTGTGTGCTTTTATTTAATGCGGAAAAGAAGCAACCAGCAGAGGCGCTGTTGAATTAGTCCTCGCTCATTTGCTGACGTTAAATAATGTGGAATTTGTGTGGTAAAACGCCATTTTTTCTAGTGTTTTATGCAAACCTAAATGAATAGAATAACTTAAATTGTGTGCATTTTCTTTGCTTCTGTGTCAAATACAACAAACCTCTGGTCACCATTTCTCAGCAGCAACTATCCAACGTGTGTTTGTTCAGAGGAAAATATAGAAATTGTTTACAAACACAAACACTTTGACGGTGGAACAGCAACACTGCAAAGTATCGTTGTCGTTGTCGTTATCGTTTTCAGATGTTAAAGGTCCTAAGCCAAGGGTGTCAAACTCATTTTAGATGGGGGGGCCCACATGGAGAAAAATCTACTCCCAGGTGGGCCGGACTGGTAAAATCACGGCACGATAACTTGAAAATAAAGACAACTTTAGATTGTTTTTTTTGTTTAAAAATAGAACAAGCACATTCTGAAAAGGTACAAATCATAATGTTGTTGGGTTTTTTTTTACGCTTACATGTTGTGGTTAATAGTATTCTACCTTTATTTGTCGTTATTTATACTTTCTGAATAAATGATGTGATAATGTTCATCAGTCAACTCATTGGTGTTAATTTGCAATCTATCAAGATAACAAATTATATCAAATCAAAATACAGGATGTTATTTATGTAGTTTGATCATTTTCCTCGACTGATGTACTAACATCATGTGGTTTATTTATATATTTATACATATGTAGCATCATCTACAAAGATACAAATAATTTCTATTGCGACATCTAGTGGACACGTTTAGAACAGCAGTTTCTTTCATTCGTATCCTCGCTCATCCATGCGGACTGGACACCGGCCGAGAGTTGGTGGGCGGCCGAGGGCGCAGTCGGTTCTCTTGGTTGCTTTGTTGGGTCCGCTCCTGTCTCTGGCCATGCTCTCCCCCACCCCAGCAGACTTTGATTGATTGATTAAAACTTTTATTAGTAGATTGCACAGTACAGTACATATTCCGTAAAATTAACCACTAAATGGTAACACCCCAATAAGTTTTTCAACTTGTTTAAAGGCCTACTGAAATGAAATTCTCTTAGTTAAACGGGGATAGCAGATCCATTCTATGTGTCATACTTGATCATTTCGCGATACTGCCATATTTTTGCTGAAAGGATTTAGTAGAGAACATCGACGATAAAGTTCGCAACTTTTGGTCGCTGATAAAAAAGCCTTTCCTGTGCAGGAAGTAGCGTGACGTCACAGGTTGTGGAGCGTTTACAATCATGGCCACCAGCAGCGAGAGCGATTCGGACAGAGAAAACGACGATTACCCCATTAATTTGAGCGAGGATGAAAGATTTGTGGATGAGGAAAGTGAGAGTGAAGGATTAGAGGGCAGTGGAAGTGATTCAGATAGGGAAGATGCTGTGAGAGGCGGGTGGGACCTGATATTCAGCTGGGAATGACTAAAACAGTAAATAAACACAAGACATATATATACTCTATTAGCCACAACACAACCAGGCTTATATTTAATATGCCACAAATTAATGCCGCATAACAAACACCTCCCCCCTCCCGTCCATATAACCCACCAATACAAATCAAACACCCGCACAACACACTCAATCCCACAGCCCAAAGTACCGTTCACCTCCGTAAAGTTCATACAGTACATATATTTCCCCAAAGTTACGTACGTGACATGCACATAGCGGCACGCACGTACGGGCAAGCGATCAAATGTTTGGAAGCCAAAGCTGCGTACTCACGGTAGCGCTTCTGCTATCCAAGTCAAAGTCCTCCTGGTTGTGTTGCTGCAGCCAGCCGCTAATACACCGCTTCCCACCTACAGCTTTCTTCTTTGCTGTCTCCATTGTTCATTAAACAAATTGCAAAAGATTCACCAACACAGATGTCCAGAATACTGTGGAATTTTGCGATGAAAACAGACGACTTAATAGCTGGCCACAATGGTGTCCCAATATGTCCGCTACAATCCGTGACGTCACGCGCAAACGTCATCATACCGAGACGTTTTCAGCAGAATATTTCGCGGGAAATTTAAAATAGCACTTTACTAATCTAACCCGGCCGTACTGGCATGTGTTGCAATGTTAAGATTTCATCATTGGTATATAAACTATCAGACTGCGTGGTCGGTAGTAGTGGGTTTTAGTAGGCATTTAAGTCGGGGTCCACGTTAATCAATTCATGGTAAATGACGATGGCATGGAACACCGCAGAGGCAACCACAGTGTATATGTTTTTGTTTTTTGTTGTTGTTTAGCTTTTGTGGCTGTGTAGAAGTGGCCGGTTGCATCAGCTCTGCTCTTTTAATGTCTTTAATGTTCTTTGTATTCCTTGATGTTTTCCTCTTACACGCATGCTTATGTGTGCTATGGCTATGAGTTTTTTGTGTGTTGGTTTCTTTATTCCTTTGTCAAGGCTTAGACTGGATTTTTTTTCTCATGAGCTAAATAATATTATTTGATATTTTACGCTAATGTGTTAATAATTTCACACATAAGTCGCTCCTGAGTATAAGTCGCACCCCCGGCCAAACTATGAAAAAAAACTGCGACTTGTAGTCCGAAAAATACGGTACTTCTGATTCTGATTAAAACATTTCAGGTTAATTTTCATACTTCGCAAACTCATCCCGCGGTTCGTACGTTTGACACCGCTGTCTAAGCGTTTTACCATCTGGGAGGAAGACACGGATGATCTCACTTGTGCTGCTATCCAGTCCACGTGCTCCCGGTCGGGACTTTAAATCCTTTAGTTGAAAACTCTCCCCTATCCCTCGTCATGGTCAGTTTTTACACATGCACCACCTCTGTCAGCACACCCCACGGACGCCATGTCGGAGCAGCGAACATGACCGTAGTGGTCTTACATCTCTCGGTTGATGACCTTTAAAGCCCGGCGAACCATCGTCCTTTGGCACGAGTTCTACGGCGGGGGTCCCATAAAATATTTGCGGTGTCGTAAATTAAACGTTGCGGGTTCTTACCGGGTTGGCTCGTCCATCATTTCATTTTCCTCGGCCTTTCATCCCCTTTGGCTCGCCACGTTCTCGTCGAGAAAGAAAACACAAGGGGAAAAAAAAGAGTCTTTGGCTCTGTGATTGTAATCATTCCCCTTACATGTGTGCATTTAATAAATGACATATATTACACTCATAGGTTTATTTCTCTCCGTCAACATGCAGTGGTTGGCTAGAAAAACATGAAAAGGCTTTTATCAGAAGTTATATTAACGGGTTGGACAGTCTTACCATAATATTGCAGTGTTTTGGCATCTGTTAACAATCGGGCAAACTCTACCGATGGCAATTGTTGCCATCCGTCTGTAAATTAGTGTTTCGAAACAACAGCAAGGTGATTTACCGTGTGAAAGCCATTGTGCAAACATTTCCCTCAAAATGAACCATGAAGTTGAGGAATAATAGCCGGCATGAAATTAATCCGTTGTTTTTTTTTCCCCCCACCGGCAGAGAACGAGGGAGACCCTCAGCCACCACTGCGGCATGCTGGGAGACGCTCTCTACAAGGAGAACGACTTTGCGCTCATCATCGACGGCAAGACGCTGAAGTACGCCCTCACCTTCGGCGTGCGGCAGTACTTCCTGGATCTCGCCCTGTCCTGCAAGGCCGTCATATGCTGCAGGTAGGAGTCGGGATACCAAAGGGGCTTACAGACATAACAAAGTCGACATATACAGTCATGGTCAAAAGTTGACATAAAGAACATAATGTCATGGCTGTCTTGAGTTTCCAGTAATTTCTACAACTCTTATTTTTTTGTGATAGAGTGATTGGAGCACATACTTGTTGGTCACAAAAAACATTCATGAAGTTTGGTTCTTTTATCAATTTATTATGGGTCTACTGAAACAGCTACATTTTTGTTTCGGACTTTCCTCAAGAAGGTCTTATCTTTGTCCATGTGATGTCAGATAAAACAAAAATTGAGCTGTTTGGCCACAATACCCAGCAATATGTTTGGAGGAGAAAAGGTGAGGCCTTTAATCCCAGGAACACCATCCCTACCGTCAAGCATGGTGGTGGTAGTATTATGCTCTGGGCCTGTTTTGCTGCCAATGGAACTGGTGCTTTACAGAGAGTAAATGGGACAATGAAAAAGGAGGATTACTAGGGATGTCCGATAATGGCTTTTTGCCGATATCCGATATTCCGATATTGTCCTACTCTTTAATTACCGATATCAACCGATACCAATATATACAGTCGTGAAATTAACACATTATTATGCCTAATTTGGACAACCAGTTATGGGGAAGATAAGGTCCTTTTTAAAAAATAAAATAAAATAAAATAAGATAAATAAATTAAAAACATTTTCTTGAATAAAAAATAATGTAAAACAATATAAAAACAGTTACATAGAAACTGGTAATTAATGAAAACGAGTCAAATTAACTGTTAAAGGTTAGTACTATTAGTGGACCAGCAGCACGCACAATCATGTGTGCTTACGGACTGTATCCCTTGCAGACTGTATTGATATATATTGATATATAATGTAGGAACCAGAATATTAATAACAGAAAGAAACAACCCTTTTGTGTGAATGAGTGTAAATGGGGGAGGGAGGTTTTTTAAGTTGGTGCACTAATTGTAAGTGTATCTTGTGTTTTTTATGTTGATTTAATAAAATAAAAATAAAAACCCCAAAAAAACTGATACCGATAATAAAAAAACCCGATACAGATAATTTCCGATATTACATTTAAAAGCATTTATCGGCCGATAATATCGGCAGGCCGATATTATCGGACATCTTTAAGGATTACCTCCAAATTCTTCAGGACAAGCTAAAATCATCAGCCCGGAGGTTGGGTCTTGGGCGCAGTTGGGTGTTCCAACAGGACAATGACCCCAAACACACGTCAAAAGTGGTAAAGGAATGGCTAAATCAGGCTAGAATGAAGGTTTTAGAATGGCCTTCCCAAAGTCCTGACTTAAACGTGTGGACAATGCTGAAGAAACAAGTCCATGTCAGAAAAGCAACACATTTAGCTGAACTGCACCAATTTTGTCAAGAGGAGTGGTCAAAAATTCAAGCAGAAGCTTGTGGATGGCTACCAAAAGCGCCTTATTGCAGTGAAACTTGCCAAGGGACATGTAAGCAAATATTAACATTGCTGTATGTATACTTTTGACCCAGCAGATAGATTTGCTGACATTTTCAGTAGACCCATAATAAATTCATAAAAGAACCAAACTTCATGAATGTTTTTTGTGACCAACAAGTATGTGCTCCAATCACTTTATCACAAAAAAATAAGAGTTGTAGAAATGATTGGAAACTCAAGACAGCCATGACATTATGTTCTTTACAAGTGGATGTAAACCTTTGACCACGACTGGAGTCAAATTTACCAACAATATGTGCATGGCCATGAGATATAAAGCTACAGTTGGAAAAAAAAATAGTATAACGTGTATCGTATTTTTTGGACCATAGGGCGCACCGGATTATAAGGCGCACTGCCGATGAATGGTCTATATTCGATCTTTTTTCATATATAAGGCGCACCGGATTATAGGGTGCATTAAAGGAGTCATATTATTATTAAAAAAAATTTCTAAATGTAAACTACTTCCTTGTGGTCTACATAACATGTAATGGTGGTTCTTTGGTCAAAATGTTGCATAGATGATGTTTTACAGATCATCTTCAAGCCGCTTTCTGACAGTCTCTTCCGGATGCGCCGTTTTGTGGGCGGTCTTATTTACGTGGCTCACCTTCGGCAGCGTCTTCTCCCCGCCATCTTTGTTGTAGCGGTGTAGCGTGCAAGGACGGGAGTGGAAGAAGTGTCAAAAGATGGAGCTAACTGTTTTAATGACATTCAGACTTTACTTCAATCAATAACGGAGCAGCATCTCCTCATCCGGAAACAACAACAACGTGAAAAACCGAACTTTCCAATAACTAAAGTTCCTTAGGTGAATAATATAAACTCACCACACCGGTATGTTTTAGCGCTTTCATGGCGAGTTTACTGACAGATATAAGTAAGAACTTTACACTACTTTATATTAGAAATGGCAACAGCGGAGGATGAATGTAAAAAGAAGAAGCTTATCGACCACGGACTACAAAAGCGGACGCGCACAATTTTTCAGGACTTATGCAGATCCCAAATACAGATCAGCAGGTACCAGAAGGTAAGAAAAGTTGCTTTTGCAAAATATTGCGAAACAAAAACGCCAGATAATGTCTTACCTTATACACACACCATAATAATACTCCTATGTTTAAAGCGCCGACAATCCATCAAGCGGTGTGGCTTCATAGCTTACCAAAGTCGTACTAAAACATTTTGATAGATTTTTTAACGCTGTGTGTAATGTTCTATACTGTCAATGGAACATATAAAATGTTGGTGTAGTTTACTTGAGTCATATTGCCATCATAGTGCAGTCGAGGCATGTTTTAAATCAACACGGCACATCCGTGTTTAAAGCATCATCTTGATCGATAGTTTCGAAGCCCAAATACCTCCCTCTTTATTTACCAGTAGAATTGCTTTTATTTGCCACTTTTCCTCTCCACACTATTTCTGCGTGTGTGCGCGCTGACACACTCAGCATGCTCTTCTGCTCTGTACGTATCTGCAGCACGGCAACATGCAGATGAAAGGAGAAAAAAGAGTACCGCATTTTTCGGAGTACAAGTCGCACTGGCCGAAAATGCATAATAAAGAAGGAAAAAAAACATATAAGTCGCATTTTGGGGGGAAATTTATTTGATAAAAGCCAACACCAAGAATAGTCATTTGAAAGGCAATTTAAAATAAATAAAGAATAGTGAACAACAGGCTGAATAAGTGTACGTTATATGAGGCATAAATAACCAACTGAGAACGTGCCTGGTATGTTAATGTAACATTATGGTAAGAGTCATTCAAATAACTATAACATATAGAACATGCTATACGTTTACCAAACAATCTGTCACTCCTAATCGCTAAATCCCATGAAATCTTATACGTCTGGTCTCTTACGTGAATGAGCTGAATAATATTATTTGATATTTCACGGCAATGTGTTAATAGTTTCACACATAAGGCGCTCCTGAGTATAAGTCGCACCCCCGGCCAAACTATGAAAAAAACTGCGACTTATAGTCCGAAAAATACGGTATTATGCGCATGCCAAGATTATATGACATTATTACATTATCCTACCTTTTCTTGTTGGGGGAAGGCTTCACCACACATCTAAAATAAAGTCTCAAGGTCTGCCGTAAGTTTGATTATTTTGATTATTTATTTTGTTGAGACTATCCATCCATCCATTTTCTACTGCTTTTTCGAAGTTTCCGTCATTAAATTTTATTTCCTGTTTATCAAAAAACTAATCTTGTGTAACCTCCACTCTTTTCCCCAAATAATTAATTCCAGGGTCCTACATTTGTTACCTGTGCAGGCAATGTTTTAAGTATAATTTTCACTCATCTTAATTGCTATACAAGTGTGAAAATAATGTTGCGTTGACCAGCTCTTCCTCACAGGGATTTTTAGTTGCTGGTCACTCCAAAGTTCTTTTTATGGTACATAAGCTGGAGTTTAAATTGATCACCAGGCAGTAGTTGGTATTTTGTGGTTTATTCTCAAAGCTTTGACAATAAACGTGAGACCAATCCAGGACAAAAGCGTTCCCTAGCCCAGCTAAGATCGATCTCCCTCCCAAACCCACAGAAGTGCTCTGTTCTTCCATCCGTCCCTCGCTCCCACCCCCCAGAGACGTTCTGTTCTACCCCCCTCTTCCCCTCCCCACCTGTTGTCTCCTAGCCCAGCACCGCTTTGTTCCCTTATTTCAAGAATGTTATGGGAGTTTCAACAGAGAGAATATTCAACGCTCTGACTCTCTCAGCAAGGACACTCGTAATGCAAGCACTTTGTACCAGACGAAACATTAGCTGATTAAAATATGACTATAGGAGATACAAAAGAAGTAACATTTAAATATGGATATATGTAAAAAATCTGGTTCCGTCAATACCTTAACCAAACGTTAAAACCAATAGGACCCTTTACATCAGATAACATAGTAATTGATAAATATGTCGCAAAAAGCCAAAGAAAAAGCATCCTTTGATGGCTGCTAACCTGAGATTTTATTTTATTTTATTTTTAATTTTTATTAAGGATCCCCATTAGCTGGTTGCCACAACAACCCACTAGTTTTCCTGGGGTCCACAAACTCAATACAATTACAAGTATAAACTATGAAAAAAAACTGTGACTTATAGTCCGAAAAATACGGTCGATG
>NC_084758.1:19632830-19737830 GCF_033978785.1 Entelurus aequoreus
TCGATAAGGTAATTTTGATGTAAGTAGATCCAAGAAATTAGCATTGTCATGCAGCACTAGTGTTGTCCCGATGTTTGTTTACTTACTACTAAAAGACAAGTTGTCTTGTATGTTCACTATTTTATTTAAGTACAAACTTGCAATAATAAACATGTTTAATGTACCCTAACATTTGTTAAAATAAAATACAATTTTTGTGGTCCCCTTTATTTAGCAAAGTACCGAAAAGTTCCGAAACACATTTTGGTACCGGTACCAAAATTATTTCGATACTTTTCGATACTTTTCTAAATAAAGGGGACCACAAAAATGTCATTATTGGCTTTATTTTAACAAAAAATCTTAGGGTACATTAAACATATGTTTCTTATTGCAAGTTTGTCCTTAAATAGAATAGTGAACACACAAGACAACTTGTCTTTTAGTAGTAAGTAAACAAACAAAGCCTCCTAATTTAGTCTGCTGACATATGCAGTAACATATTGTGTCATTTTCCATTCTATTATTTTGTCAACATTATTAAGGACAAGTGGTAGAAAATGAATTATTAATCTACTTGTTCATTTACTGTTAATATCTACTTACTTTTTCTTTTAACATGTACCATCTACATTTCTGTTAAAATGTAATAATCACTTATTCTTCTGTTGTTTGGAATGCTTTACATTAGTTTTGGATGATACCACACATTTGGGTATCAATCTGATACCAAGTAGTTACAGGATCATACATTGGTCATAATTTAAGTCCTCATGTGTCCAGGGACATATTTCCTGAGTTTATAAACATAATATACATTTAATCAACGTAATCATAGTAGTATCGACTAGATACGCTCCTGTACTTGGTATCATTACAGTGGATGTCAGGTGTAGATCCACCAATGGCGTTTGTTTACATTGTGACGCCGGTGAGCTACGGTGTGTAGTGAAGCACTTTATTAGTCGCCATGGAGACGAGGATTAGTGATTTAGACTGCGGATGGACGTTAGCCGCTAGCTCGCTAGCCATGTCTTAAAGCACCTCTTCCTGAGGGCGTTTCAGTGTTATAACTTCACCAGTTGTTTTTAGAGGCGGTATAGTACCAAATATGATTCATTAGTATCGCGGTACTATACTAATACCGGTATACCGTAGGACCCTATGCAGCACTATCGCTCAAAGTTTCAAGTTAAAACATAATAATAATAATAATAATAGATTTTATTTGTAAAAAGCACTTTACATTGAGTAAACAACCTCAAAGTGCTACAGTGTATTAAAAAAATAAATACAAATGAAAACATAATACAAAATAAATAAAAATAAAAAACTAGAACAGCCAAATAGCTAAAACTAGTATGCATATATCTAAAAAAAAAAAAAAGGGGGGTTTTAAGCCTTTTTTAAAAGCATCCACAGTCTGTGGTGCCGTCAGGTGGTCAGGGAGAGCGTTCCACAGACTGGGAGCGGCGGAGCAGAAAAAACACTGTTACTTGCGATGTCTCCTCTCGCTGGGATGGTTGTATCTTTCAGCACTTGTGCTCTCCCTCGGCTGCTGAATACAGAAAAAATCTTTACGCCTCAGATATAAAATGGCTCCTAGCCATGTTGTCGGTCTTGCACTGCGTTCCATGTGTTGAGGGCCACGTTTAGACGGCCATATAGCGTCGAGTTGGTAAAGTTGACTGACTTACAACCGAGCGTGAGCTTTTCCTTACTCAAAGACAATACAGCAGCAATTGAATGGTGGGTAGCAACCAACGTTATTAGCAGCTCACGCTAGCGCGTAGCTGGCCTTTTTGCAAGTAGTCAAAGGACCAGTGTGAGCAAGACAATTTTTACCCAAGAGCCATAGTAGCATTAAACAGGCCTGAGTGAGCTTAAAGGCCTACTGAAATGAATTTTTTTTATTTAAACGGGGATAGCAGATCTATTCTATGTGTCATACTTGATCATTTCGCGATATTGCCATATTTTTGCTGAAAGGATTTAGTATAGAACAACGACAATAAAGATTGCAACTTTTGGTATCTGATAAAAAAAAGGCTTGCACCTACCGGAAGTAGCGTGACGTAGTCAGTTGAACATATACGCAAAGTTCCCTATTGTTTACAATGATGGCCGCATGAAGTGAGAGAGATTCGGACCGAGAAAGCGACAATTTCCCCATTAATTTGAGCGAGGATGAAAGATTTGTGGATGAGTAAAGTGCAAGTGAAGGACTAGTGGGGAGTTGAAGCTATTCAGATAGGGAAGATGCTGTGAGAGCCGGGGGTGACCTGATATTCAGCTGGGAATGACTACAACAGTAAATAAACACAAGACATATATATACTCTATTAGCCACAACACAACCAGGCTTATATTTAACATGCCACAAATTAATCCTGCATAAAAACACCTGCGTGTTTGTTATGCTAGCTCCTAGCTCCTCTGCTAGCTCCTAGCTCCATAGAACACGCCAATACAATTCAAACACCTGATCAACACACACAATCACTCAGCCCAAAAGACCGTTTACCTAACCCAAGGTTCATAAAGCTTATATATTTTTAAAAAGTTACGTACGTGACGCGCACATACGGTCAAGTTATCGAATGTTTAGCAGCCAAGGCTGCATACTCACGGTACCTGATATTCAGCTGGGAATGACTACAACAGTAAATAAACACAAGACATATATATACTCTATTAGCCACAACACAACCAGGCTTATATTTAATATGCCACAAATTAATCCTGCATAATAACACCTGCGTGTTTGTTATGCTAGCTCCTAGCTCCTCTGCTAGCTCCTAGCTCCATAGAACACGCCAATACAATTCAAACACCTGATCAACACACACAATCACTCAGCCCAAAAGACCGTTCACCTAACCCAAGGTTCATAAAGCTTATATATTTTTAAAAAGTTACGTACGTGACGCGCACGTACGGTACGGTACGTGTTATGCTAGCTCGTAGCTCCTCTGCTAGCTCCTAGCTCCATAGAACACGCCAATACAATTCAAACACATGATCAACACACACAATCACTCAGCCCAAAAGACCGTTCACCTAACCCAAGGTTCATAAAGCTTATATATTTTAAAAAAGTTACGTACATACGCAAAAAAAAGCCAAAGCTGCATACTCACAGTAGCACGTCTGCGTCTTTGTCATCCAAATCAAAGTAATCCTGGTAAGAGTCTGTGTTGTCCCAGTTCTCTACAGGCGTCTGTGTATCCAAATCAAAAGTCCTCCTGGTTAGAGTCTCTGTTATCCGAGTTCTTCCATCTTGACTGCATCTTTCGGGAATGTAAACAAAGAAGCGCCGGCTGTGTACTGTTGTGGCTGACTACGTTCGAAAAATACGTCCATTTCGCACCGACAACTTTCTTCTTTGCTTGCTCAGCTTCCTTCTCCATAATGCAATGAACATGATTGAAACAGATTCACGAACACAGATGTCCAGAATACTGTGGAATTATGAAATGAAAACAGAGCTTTTTCGTATCGGCTTCAATGTGGAAGGCATACCCGTGTTCGCCGGGCTACGTCACACGCATACGTCATCCTCAGAGGCGTTTCGAACCGGAAGTTTAGCGGCAAATTTAAAATGTCACTTTATAAGTTAACCCGGCCGTATTGGCATGTGTTATAATGTTAAGATTTCATCATTGATATATAAACTATCAGACTGCGTGGTCGGTAGTAGTGGGTTTCAGTAGGCCTTTAATGTGTCTGTCATGTCCTCATGTGTCATGTCTTATTAGTTTTTTCGGACTATAATGTGCAATAATGTTATATGTGTATATGTATATATACACAACCGTTCAAAAGTTTGGGGTCACATTGAAATGTCCTTATTTTTGAAGGAAAAGCACTGTACTTTTCAATGAAGATAACTTTAAACTAGTCTTAACTTTAAAGAAATACACTCTATACATTGCTAATGTGGTAAATGACTATTCTAGCTGCAAATGTCTGGTTTTTGGTGCAATATCTACATAGGTGTATAGAGGCCCATTTCCAGCAACTATCACTCCAGTGTTCTAATGGTACAATGTGTTTGCTCATTGGCTCAGAAGGCTAATTGATGATTAGAACACCCTTGTGCAATCATGTTCACACATCTGAAAACAGTTTAGCTCGTTACAGAAGCTACAAAACTGACCTTCCTTTGAGCAGATTGAGTTTCTGGAGCATCACATTTGTGGGGTCAATTAAACGCTCAAAATGGCCAGGAAAAGAGAACTTTCATCTGAAACTCGACAGTCTATTCTTGTTCTTAGAAATGAAGGCTATTCCAAATTGTTTGGGTGACCCCAAACTTTTGAACGGTAGTGTATATATATATATATGCATATGTATGTATATGTGCATGTGTGTGGATATATACATACATATAGATACATATCTTCTTTTTTATCTTTTTTTACTATTTATATTACTAAATTATTGTGTATGCACCTTAGGGGATCTGCTCCAATTTTGTTGTTCTTTGAACCTGTTCACTGTAATAATGACAGTAGAACTCTATTCTATTCTAATCTAAGACGCCAGAAAAGTAGCTTCTTGGTGTTGGCTCTTGCAATTACAATAGCTTGGTTAATATTCAGTGCATGTGCATGGAGTGTTGTTGATGGTTTTTAAAAATGTTTTTAGAGGGCTTCATAAGCGGAATAGATGAATCCCAAAGATGCGCCTCGTCAGCTGCCTTGTGCTAGCAGTTTTTCACTATTTATTCTTTTTTTTAAAAATTTTTTTATTTTTTATAATGTCCTGCCCAGCTTCTCGGGCAAATCATATAGCAGATGTAGATGCCCATATCGGCTGTTCAGATTTACTTTACAAAAGAGAAGTGTAGGATACTTCTCTTGTTGCCTTATTTGTATTTTGACTTTATTAAATGTATTTATATTATCATTTGGTGCAGCCGGGCCGGAGCAGGAGGGGATAGAAAGAGAGAAAAAGGAAGACAGAGGGGGGAATTGTGGGGACAAGAGGGGGATTAGACAGAGAGACAAAAACAACAACAACAACAACAACAGAGCAACATCAGCAAATACGACATGTACAAATATGGTGGTAAAAGTAATAGCAAATAAGCAGTTAGCGAAAATTAAAAAAAAAAAAAAAAAAAAAATACAGAAATTTCACTATTTATTCTGGTCTCACATAGAGATTGTTCTCATTTACGGTGTGTGTGCATAACATTTTTAATCAGTGGTATTTCAACTTTAACATACAACCCACCAGTCTGTTTTCATTCTGAAAAGCCAGTGTCGTATAGTTTTAAGCTTTGTGGTACTCCCACTTGGTCAGACAGCTGAAGGATGCAATGTAAACTTTCTGCAGTCGCTCGGAGAGCAAAGTAAAAACTGTTCCAGTATAATCACACTTATCAGCCAGCAGCAATTGAGCACTCACCACAGGCGTGCTTGTAGAAGGATCCTTCCACAGTCATGTAACGGCCACGTTGAACTTTCTGAGCCCACATAATGGCTTGTTTTTTTCTCGTTCGGGGGTCGCTACGATTCTCCCGTCTCCAGTTCCCGATGTTTATTCCTCAAATCCATACATTCCTACGGTGGCTTTCGTGACGGCTTGTTTGCGAAGAGCCATCAGGGAGTGCTGTTGAGTTGACTCTGGCCATTTTTTTCTTTACGCAGTTCAAATACTTGAAGAACCTGCTGCTGGTCCACGGAGCTTGGAATTACAACCGCGTGGCCAAATGTATCCTCTACTGCTTCTACAAAAACATCGTCCTTTACATCATCGAGGTAAGTAGCTCGCGGAACGCTGCATCCGGCAGACTTGATTAACGCTCTCATTATCGCCGGGGCATTCATTGGAAGCAGGTGATGATTAGAAACAGCCTCATTTTCAACGTTTGAATGGAAACTTTGAACTTTAATAAGGGTTTGAAGTGCATGAGAAAGTGGAAAGGAAATTGTAGCGTTAATTGACCATATGGTCGTTTATGAACAAGTACACTATATTGCCAAAAGTATTTGGCCACCTGCCTCGACTCACATAAAGTATATTAGTGCTGTCGAATGATTAGTTGCTTGAATCATAATAATCTCACTTTTACAAACCCCGTTTCCATAGGAGTTGGGAAATTGTGTTAGATGTAAATATAAACGGAATACAATGATTTGCAAATCCTTTTCAACCCATATTCAATTGAATGCACTACAAAGACAAGATATTTGATGTAAAAACTCATCAACTTTATTTTTTTTTGCAAATAACAATTAACTTACAATTTCATGGCTGCAACACGTGCCAAAGTAGTTGGGAAAGGGCATGTTCACCACTGTGTTACATGGCCTTTCCTTTTACCAACACTCAGTAAACGTTTGGGAACTGAGGAGACACATTTTTTAAGCTTCTCAGGTGGAATTCTTTCCCATTCTTGCTTGATGTACAGCTTAAGTTGTTCAACAGTCCGGGGGTCTCCGTTGTGCTATTTTAGGCTTTATAATGCGCCGTAAATTTTCAATGGGAGACAGGTCTGGACTACAGGCAGGCCAGTCTAGTACCCGCACTCTTTTACTATGAAGCCACGTTGATGTAACACGTGGCTTGGCATTGTCTTGCTGAAATAAGCAGGGGCGTCCATGATAACGTTGCTTGGATGGCAACATATGTTGCTCCAAAACCTGTATGTACCTTTCAGCATTAATGGTGCCTTATAATACACCCCCATACCATCACAGATGCTGGCTTTTCAACTTTGCGCCTAGAACAATCCGGATGGTTCTTTTCCTCTTTGGTCCAAAGGACACGACGTCCACAGTTTCCAAAAACAATTTGAAATGTGGACTCGTCAGACCACAGAACACTTTTCCACTTTGTATCAGTCCATCTTAGGTGAGCTCAGGCCCAGCGAAACCGACGGCGTTTCTGGGTGTTGTTGATAAACGGTTTTCGCCTTGCATAGGAGAGTTTTAACTTGCACTTACAGATGTAGCGACAAACTGTAGTTACTGACAGTGGGTTTCTGAAGTGTTCCTGAGCCCATGTGGTGATATCCTTTACACACGGATGTCGCTTGTTGATGCAGTACAGCCTGAGGGATGGAAGGTCACGGGCTTAGCTGCTTACGTGCAGTGATTTCTCCAGATTCTCTGAACCCTTTGATGATATTACGGAGCGTAGATGGTGAAATCCCTAAATTCCTTGCAATAGCTGGTTGAGAAAGGTTTTTCTTAAACTGTTCAACAATTTGCTCACGCATTTGTTGACAAAGTGGTGACCCTCGCCCCATCCTTGTTTGTGAATGACTGAGCATTTCATGGAATCTACTTTTATACCCAATCATGGCACCCACCTGTTCCCAATTTGCCTGTTCACCTGTGGGATGTTCCAAATAAGTGTTTGATGAGCATTCCTCAACTTTTTCAGTATTTATTGCCACCTTTCCCAACTTCTTTGTCCCGTGTTGCTGGCATCAAATTCTAAAGTTAATGATTATTTGCACACAAAAAAATGTTTATCAGTTTGAACATCAAATATGTTGTCTTTGTAGCATATCCAACTGAATATGGGTTGAAAATGATTTGCAAATCATTGTATTCCGTTTATATTTACATCTAACACAATTTCCCAACTCATATGGAAACGGGGTTTGTATATTTGGAATAGTCATGATTAATCACAGATCATTAATTGCTTGCGTAATTTATATTAAATAAAACAATATTTGTACACAAATATTGGGGGGGGGGGGGTGTATTTATTTTTTTAATTTTATTTTTAATTTTATTTTTTTTAATAAAGAAATACAATCATGTGTGCTTACGGACTGTATCCCTGCAGACTGTATTGATCTATATTGATATATAATGTATATATAGTGTTTTTTATGTTGATTTAATAAAAAATAAATAAATACATTTTTTTTATTTCTTGTGCGGTGGTTGGGGACCACTGTGTTAGAGTGTTTTACTTGTTTTAAGTGTTTTGGTCCTAAATGATCTCAGTAGGATATTACAGCTTGTTGCTGAGATTTGATGACCTATATTGAGTAAAACATGCTTGAAACTAGAATATCAACTGATGCAAAGCTGTGTCATCAACACTCACAAGTATAAAACTCCTTTTTTAAAGTAATAATTTCTTATTTCAAGCATGAAAAAAAAAATCATGATGCCAAGCGCATATCATTATGTCAAGATAATGGCACTAGTATTTACTTAATTTAAGAATATTTTTCAACATGTTGAGCAAAAAGGTCTCTTTTTTTTTCTACCAAGAAAAGTGCACTTGTTATTAGTGAGAATATACTTATTTTAAGGTATTTTTGGGTTCATTGAGGTTAGTTAATATTACTTGTTTTGGAAAGTCTTGACAAGCCAAATTTTCTTGTTCTATTGGCAGATAATTTTGCTTAGTTCAAATAAAATACCCCTAATTTTTGTATTTTTTTTTCTTGTTTTTGAACACTGACTTTTTGCAGTGCGGCTTCTTTATTTGTGTCACGCTACTGTCTCCTAGCCCCTGCTAGTGATTCCTAGTCCGTGCTAAGTTGTAGCCTTAGCTTCAGGTGCGATCGGCACCTTGTTCCGTCGGTTTGTTTTCTGTTTTGTACCTGTTTATTTACGATTAAATCATGTCTTTACCTGCAAGTCCTGTGCGGAGTCGTCCGCTTGCACCCTGGGAGAACAAACCCCGCATCACCATGCGACCCGATCGTAACACAGAAACATTTTCACAATGTTTTACTTGAATGTAGTGGATGTAACTTGGTAACGGTCTTATTTACACATATACATTTATTTTTTTGGGAAAATCAGGGGAATGTCTAGGGATAATGTTTGAAACCGGTTCTCCCGGTTGTTCGATAAGAAAAGAACCGTTCGATAAGAAAAGAACCGATTCCACGGACTCTAATCCCTTTTTGAGAACCGGTTCCCTTTATCGAGGCCACTATAGTCAAGAAAAAGAGTTGGTTCTTTATTTGAATCCTGTCCCACAAGAAATGCCGTGTGGGACATCACACAAGCAGCAAAAATAATGGACCGGAAAAAAACGCCTATTTACACTCTAATTACTAAATAAAGGGCGTGCCCTAATTGCACTGCAGTAATTGTCCTCTATAGCATTTACATACAACGTGCCAGTCCAGCCACATGTTGCATGTTGTTATTACTTGCACACACAGGAGACAGCAAAGCATACTTAGTCATCAGCCACACAGCTTACACTGACGGTAGCCGTATCAAACAACTTTAACATTGTTACGTTACAAATATGCGCCACACTGTGAACCCACACCAAAAAAGAATGAAAAACACATTTCTGGAGAACATCCCACCGTAACACAACATAAACACAACACAACCATTACCCAGAATCCCATGCAGCCCTAACTCTTCCGGTCTACATTATACACCCCCGCTACCACCAAATCCCCCCACACATCAACCCCCCCCTCTCCGTGCTTGGTTGAGCGGAAGAGTTAGGGCTGCATGGGATTCTGGGTATTGGTACCGTCAGTGTAAGATGTGTGGCTGCTGAGTTAGTACGCCTTGCTGTCTCTTACGTGAGCAAGCTGAAACTGCATTCTACGTGTGGTCGAGCAGGTACACTGTTAGGCCAGACTGTAGAGGGCGCCAAATGCAGTGTCATCGCGCTCTGATATTCGGGAGTCCCCCGGGAAAAATGAGAGGGTTGGCAAGTATGACGCTATCAAGCGCCATTCATTCAAAACTCGCGGGCTGCACTAACATCAAATTTCCACATTAAAGTGCGTGCCGGTGCGTGTGTCGGAGACCCCTGGTTAACATAGCACAAAGCATTTAAACTTTGTATGCAGTGTTTTTCATTTTAAATTTTAAAAATTTTTTTGTGGCTCCCATTACTTTCTTTAATTTGTGAAACTTGCCAAAATGGCTCTTTGAGTGGTAAAGGTTGCCGACCCCTGGGCTAGCCTATGTAGCATGTTAGCATCAATTAGCTTGCAGTCATGCACTGACCAAATATGCCTGATTAGCACTCCACACAAGTCAATAACATCAACAAAGCTCACCTTTGCGCATTCGCCGCACAGCATAAAACGTTTGGTGGACAAAATGAGACGACGAAGGAGTGGCATAAAGCACGTATTTCTGTGGCAGAGTCGGAGAAAGTTATACATGTAAACAAACAATGGTGAGTTCAAGGACCAACGAAAATAGTCAGACAAACTCGCCAAATACTCATCAGTGAAGCATGTTTAATGTAAACAATGGGATTTCTAACAACTAGGAAGGTGTGTGTCATGTTTGTCCTTCTACAGAAACCATATTAAAACAAAAAATATATTTTTTCCCCCATCTTTTTTTATTTTCATACATTTCAGGGCTCTACTAGGGCGGCGCTAAAGACCCCTAACCGTTACAAAAAAAAACAAAACGGTGCATTATTTCGCGTAAGCCTTCGACCAAACAAACAAACGCCAATTAAAACGGACATTTGTGTGGTGGTGTACTAAGTCCAGCCAAAACAAGCGTGCATGTGTTTCCACGCTGCCTGACGACATAAGTCGACCTTTTTTGTGTTTGTGTTACTGCTGAGGGAGCGCACACATGCCCAGGATTCAACACAGCTGCACAAAAAAAGACACAACCAAGAAAACGCACACAGAACCGAAGGGAGAGCTGACGACACTCTTGCAAGTCAGGCTGATTGATTACGTTTAAATCTTTGTATGTGGCCGTTTTAGTACTTTCAGATACTTGGAAGGGAAAATATGCGAAAGACACAAAGTACAGTCGTAGTTAAAAGGTTACACACACTTGTAAAGAACATAATGTCGATACTATATATACTATAGTGTAGTATATATATAATACAAATAGTGTAGTATCTATAATACAAATAGTGTAGTATCTATAATACAAATAGTGTAGTACAGGGATGTCCAAAGTGCCATTTGCGGCCCGCAGGTAATTTTTTAACGGCCCCACGGCACATTCTAAAAATACGATAAAAAAAAATAAAAAACATAAAAAGTGGTATAAAAGAGTAAACAGGTGACAATAAAATGTTGCTATGTTGACTCTAATAACACTAAGCTGTCATGCAAGCTGTTTCTTTCTTTAAAACATAATAATGAATCAAAAACAATGTTATTATGAATTATTGACCTATTCAAGGCTCCAATTAGGTCACATTAAATATTCCACTTTGAGATATTTTTTGGGGAAAATGTTGCATATTTAAAAAACTGTTTTTATTTTTTTTTTAAAGAAGGGCCTAAAATGAACAAACAAGGAACATAATAAACAACAATACAAGTTATAATTGACGGATAGATCTGAAGTTGATCTCGAGACTATTGTGTTAACATATTTTTTTTAAATTACGATTTATTTTTTAACACTTTACTGAGCAGGACCCTTTTGGATCCCCAATAATTTTAGTGGGACTTCTTTTTTTAATAATAATTAATAATAAATTCAAATCAATGTTGTTATGAGTTATGTTATGAGCTCCAATTATTATATATTCAGAAATGTTCCACTTTAAAATTTTATTGGGGGAAAATATTTCATATTTTGTGTTTTTTCCATAAAATACTGGGTTTTCTTGACAAAAAGGGCATACAACTTAAATCTTAAAAAACAACAACTTTATATTGACAGATATACCTAATGTTGATCTAGATATTTAAACTTTGAATAATAATAATAATACTAAATAATTATATTTTTAACAATTTTTTTAACCTAAACATTTTGGAGTCCCCGGTATCAAGCCTGAGTGGATGCCTAAATGTATATTTTTTATACATATAATGTATTGGTTTTTAAAATAAAAAATATCAAAATGGCCCCCGCTAGCTTTGATTTTTCAGTGTGCGGCCCTCAGTGGAAAAAGTTTGGACACCCCTGGTGTAGTATATAGTAATACAAATAGTGTACTATATATAATACAAATAGTGTACTATATATAATACAAATAGTGTAGTATCTATAATACAAATAGTGTAGTACAGGGATGTCCAAAGTGCGGCCCGGGGGCCATTTGCGGCCCGCAGGTAATTTTTTAACGGCCCCACGGCACATTCTAAAAATACGATAAAAAAAAATAAAAAACATAAAAAGTGGTATAAAAGAGTAAACAGGTGACAATAAAATGTTGCTATGTTGACTCTAATAACACTAAGCTGTCATGCAAGCTGTTTCTTTCTTTAAAACATAATAACGAATCAAAAACAATGTTATTATGAATTATTGACCTATTCAAGGCTCCAATTAGGTCACATTAAATATTCCACTTTGAGATATTTTTTGGGGAAAATGTTGCACATTTAAAAAAAACTATGTTTTTTGTTTTTTTTTTAAAGAAGGGCCTAAAATGAACAAACAAGGAACATAATAAACAACAATACAAGTTATAATTGACGGATAGATCTGAAGTTGATCTCGAGACTATTGTGTTAACATATTTTTTTTAAATTACGATTTATTTTTTAACACTTTACTTAGCAGGACCCTTTTGGAACCCCTATCATTTTAGTGGGACTTCTTTTTTTAATAATAATAATAATTAATAACACATTCAAATCAATGTTGTTATGAGTTATGTTATGAGCTCCAATTATTATATAATCAGAAATGTTCCACTTTAAAATTTTATTGGGGGAAAATATTTCATATTTTGTGTTTTTTCCATAAAAAACTGGGTTTTCTTGACAAAAAGGGCATACAACTTAAATCTAAAAAAAAACCTTTATATTGACAGATATACCTAATGTTGATCTAGATATTTAAACTTTGAATAATAATAATAATACTAAATAATGACATTTTTTTTTTTTTTTGAACCTAAACATTTTGGAGTCCCCGGTATGAAGCCTGAGTGGAAGCCTAAATGTATATTTTTTATACATATATTGTATTGGTCTTTAAAATAAAAAATATCAAAATGGCCCCCGCTTGCTTTGATTTTTCAGTGTGCGGCCCTCAGTGGAAAAAGTTTGGACACCCCTGGTGTAGTATATAGTAATACAAACAGTGTACTATATATAATACAAATAGTGTAGTATCTATAATACAAATAGTGTAGTACAGGTATGTCCAAAGTGCGGCCCGGGGGCCATTTGCGGCCCGCAGGTAATTTTTTAACGGCCCCACGGCACATTCTAAAAATACGATAAAAAAAAATAAAAAAACATAAAAAGTGGTATAAAAGAGTAAACAGGTGACAATAAAATGTTGCTATGTTGACTCTAATAACACTAAGCTGTCATGCAAGCTGTTTCTTTCTTTAAAACATAATAACGAATCAAAAACAATGTCATTATGAATTATTGACCTATTCAAGGCTCCAATTAGGTCCCATTAAATATTCCACTTTGAGATATTTTTGGGGGAAAATGTTGCATATTTAAAAAACTATGTTTTTTGTTTTTTTTTAAAGAAGGGCCTAAAATGAACAAACAAGGAACATAATAAACAACAATACAAGTTATAATTGACGGATAGATCTGAAGTTGATCTCGAGACTATTGTGTTAACATTTTTTTTTTAAATAACGATTTATTTTTTAACACTTTACTGAGCAGGACCCTTTTGGATCCCCAATAATTTTAGTGGGACTTCTTTTTTTAATAATAATTAATAATAAATTCAAATCAATGTTGTTATGAGTTATGTTATGAGCTCCAATTATTATATATTCAGAAATGTTCCACTTTAAAATTTTATTGGGGGAAAATATTTCATATTTTGTGTTTTTTCCATAAAATACTGGGTTTTCTTGACAAAAAGGGCATACAACTTAAATCTTAAAAAACAACAACTTTATATTGACAGATATACCTAATGTTGATCTAGATATTTAAACTTTGAATAATAATAATAATACTAAATAATTATATTTTTAACAATTTTTTTAACCTAAACATTTTGGAGTCCCCGGTATCAAGCCTGAGTGGATGCCTAAATGTATATTTTTTATACATATAATGTATTGGTTTTTAAAATAAAAAATATCAAAATGGCCCCCGCTAGCTTTGATTTTTCAGTGTGCGGCCCTCAGTGGAAAAAGTTTGGACACCCCTGGTGTAGTATATAGTAATACAAATAGTGTACTATATATAATACAAATAGTGTACTATATATAATACAAATAGTGTACTATATATAATACAAATAGTGTAGTATCTATAATACAAATAGTGTAGTACAGGGATGTCCAAAGTGCGGCCCGGGGGCCATTTGCGGCCCGCAGGTAATTTTTTAACGGCCCCACGGCACATTCTAAAAATACGATAAAAAAAAATAAAAAACATAAAAAGTGGTATAAAAGAGTAAACAGGTGACAATAAAATGTTGCTATGTTGACTCTAATAACACTAAGCTGTCATGCAAGCTGTTTCTTTCTTTAAAACATAATAACGAATCAAAAACAATGTTATTATGAATTATTGACCTATTCAAGGCTCCAATTAGGTCACATTAAATATTCCACTTTGAGATATTTTTTGGGGAAAATGTTGCACATTTAAAAAAAACTATGTTTTTTGTTTTTTTTTAAAGAAGGGCCTAAAATGAACAAACAAGGAACATAATAAACAACAATACAAGTTATAATTGACGGATAGATCTGAAGTTGATCTCGAGACTATTGTGTTAACATATTTTTTTTAAATTACGATTTATTTTTTAACACTTTACTTAGCAGGACCCTTTTGGATCCCCAATCATTTTAGTGGGACTTCTTTTTTTAATAATAATAATAATTAATAACACATTCAAATCAATGTTGTTATGAGTTATGTTATGAGCTCCAATTATTATATAATCAGAAATGTTCCACTTTAAAATTTTATTGGGGGAAAATATTTCATATTTTGTGTTTTTTCCATAAAAAACTGGGTTTTCTTGACAAAAAGGGCATACAACTTAAATCTAAAAAAAAAACTTTATATTGACAGATATACCTAATGTTGATCTAGATATTTAAACTTTGAATAATAATAATAATACTAAATAATGACATTTTTTTTATTTTTTTGAACCTAAACATTTTGGACTCCCCGGTATGAAGCCTGAGTGGAAGCCTAAATGTATATTTTTTATACATATATTGTATTGGTCTTTAAAATAAAAAATATCAAAATGGCCCCCGCTTGCTTTGATTTTTCAGTGTGCGGCCCTCAGTGGAAAAAGTTTGGACACCCCTGGTGTAGTATATAGTAATACAAATAGTGTAGTATATATAATACAAATAGTGTACTATATATAATACAAATAGTGTAGTATCTATAATACAAATACTGTAGTACAGGGATGTCCAAAGTGCGGCCCGGGGGCCATTTGCGGCCCGCAGGTAATTTTTTAACGGCCCCACGGCACATTCTAAAAATACGATAAAAAAAAATAAAAAAACATAAAAAGTGGTATAAAAGAGTAAACAGGTGACAATAAAATGTTGCTATGTTGACTCTAATAACACTAAGCTGTCATGCAAGCTGTTTCTTTCTTTAAAACATAATAACGAATCAAAAACAATGTTATTATGAATTATTGACCTATTCAAGGCTCCAATTAGGTCACATTAAATATTCCACTTTGAGATATTTTTGGGGGAAAATGTTGCATATTTAAAAAACTATGTTTTTTTTTTTTTTTTTAAAGAAGGGCCTAAAATGAACAAACAAGGAACATAATAAACAACAATACAAGTTATAATTGACGGATAGATCTGAAGTTGATCTCGAGACTATTGTGTTAACATTTTTTTTTTAAATTACGATTTATTTTTTAACACTTTACTGAGCAGGACCCTTTTGGATCCCCAATAATTTTAGTGGGACTTATTTTTTTTAATAATAATAATAATAATAATAATTAATAATAAATTAAAATCAATGTTGTTATGAGTTATGCTATGAGCTCCAAATATTATATAATCAGAAATGTTCCACTTTAAAATTTTATTGGGGGAAAATATTTCATATTTTGTGTTTTTTCCATAAAAAACTGGGTTTTCTTGACAAAAAGGGCATACAACTTAAATCTAAAAAAAAACCTTTATATTGACAGATATACCTAATGTTGATCTAGATATTTAAACTTTGAATAATAATAATAATACTAAATAATGATCTTTTTTTATTATTTTTTTTAACCTAAACATTTTGGAGTCCCCGGTATGAAGCCTGAGTGGAAGCCTTAATGTATATTTTTTATACATATATTGTATTGGTCTTTAAAATAAAAAATATCAAAATGGCCCCCGCTTGCTTTGATTTTTCAGTGTGCGGCCCTCAGTGGAAAAAGTTTGGACACCCCTGGTGTAGTATATAGTAATACAAATAGTGTAGTATATATAATACAAATAGTGTACTATATATATATACAAATAGTGTAGTATATATACACAGTTCAGTTAAATGTGTTGGTTTTCTGACATGGACTTGTTTCTTCAGCATTGTCCACACGTTTAAGTCAGGACTTTTTCTAAAACCTTAATTCAAGCCTTATTTAGCCATTCCTTTACCACTTTTGACATGTGTTTGGGGTCATTGTCCTGTTGGAACACCCAACTGCGCCCAAGACCCAACCTCCGGGCTGATGATTTCAGGTTGTCCTGAAGAATTTGGAGGTAATCCTCCTTTTTCATTGTCCCATTTACTCTCTGTAAAGCACCAGTTCTATTGGCAGCAAAACAGGCCCAGAGCATAATACTACCACCACCATGCTTGACGGTAGGAATGGTGTTCCTGGGATTAAAGGCCTCACCTTTTCTCCTCCAAACATATTGCTGGTTATTGTGGCCAAACAGCTCCATTTTTGTTTCATCCGACCACAGAACTTTCCTCCAGAAGGTCTTATCTTTGTCCATGTCAGATGAAACAAAAATGGACTCCAGGAAGCATGGAATCCATCCCCCGCTCGTACATGTCGGTGAGCTTAAATGTCCGTTAGCGTGGGAGGACGGAGACGCAAAAAAGCGGGCGCCGACACTTGACAAGCGAGATCAAAACACAGGAGCGCCGCCGCTGATAAAGCTGGTGCTGATAGTCCACACTTAACCCCTCCCATTCCTGCTGCAGCTTTGAACTTGTAATCAGTGAGAGGTCTGCTGTGTGTCGCCCGCCAACTCATGCATTTCAGTTTATATTCCGGTGGATATTGAAGAAAGAAATACAAAACTAACAATCACATTTGGCAAACCTTCAATCTACAGTCGTGGTCAAAAGTTGACATACACGTGTAAAGAACATAATGTCATGGCTGTGTTCAGTTTCCAATCATTTCTACAACTCTTATTTTTTATATTTACTCTCTTCTGTACAAGACTGGTTATGTCAGTCAAAGTAGACGTCGAGTGCAGAAAGTACCGTCATTTATTTTCCTAAGCCTCCATCCGTGTCCAGTCTGCTGCATGAACACATTATCAGTACAGTAGATGTACGCCGTTGTTTAAAGGTTCATATTACACAAAAGTGACTGTTTGAAGGGGACCTAAAACGCTTCCTTGTGGTCTAGATGATATGTAATGGATATGCTTTGGTGCACATTTTTCGTAAATTATCCTCCACGGTCACTTTTTTTGAGTCCGTCTACAAGATGTTCGATTTTTGAGGCATTCCCAGATGGCAAATAAAACCCCGACCCACCCTCTCCAACGGTATCATAATTTATCTTTGGAAAATGTACATTTTTAAATATATATATATATATATATATATATAGGCTGTGTTTTTACCGGTCGAAAATTAACATTATATAGATTCACCCGGCCACAACATAAGGTCCACCTGCACACTTGTTAACCGATTCAGACTCTGCATAAAATATATATATATATATTAATATAGTAAAGGTTACTGTGGTTTATCCATTATACAGTGCTCAATACCGGGGTAGAGCGGAATATACGTCAGGTCAGGAAAAAACACAGAGGCTATGTCATCCTTACAAGCCTGTTTTGCAGGTTTCCCTGTTCTTCAGGGGAGTTTATTCCCCTGAAGAACAGGGAAACCTACAAAACAGGCTTGATGACATAGCCTCTGTGTTTTTTCCTGAATGACTCCCCCGAAGAACAGGGAAACCTGCAAAACAGGCTTGCAGGGATGACATAGCTTGTTATTGACATAGCTTGTATGGATGACATAGCTTGTTATTCAGGGGAATAAACTCCCCTGAAGAACAGGGAAACCTGCAAAACAGGCTTGTAAGGATGAAATACCTCTGTGTTTTTTCCTGAATGACTCCCCCGAAGAACAGGGAAACCTGCAACACAGGCTTGTAGGGATGACATAGCTTGTTATTCAGGGGAATAAACTCCCCTGAAGAACAGGGAAACCTGCAAAACAGGCTTGTAAGGATGACATAGCCTCTGTGTTTTTTCCTGAATGACTCCCCCGAAGAACAGGGAAACCTGCAAAACAGGCTTGTAGGGATGACATAGCTTGTTATTGACATAGCTTGTATGGATGACATAGCTTGTTATTCAGGGGAATAAACTCCCCTGAAGAACAGGGAAACCTGCAAAACAGGCTTGTAAGGATGACATACCTCTGTGTTTTTTCCTGAATGACTCCCCCGAAGAACAGGGAAACCTGCAACACAGGCTTGTAGGGATGACATAGCTTGTTATTCAGGGGAATAAACTCCCCTGAAGAACAGGGAAACCTGCAAAGCAGGCTTGTAAGGATGGCATAGCCTCTGTGTTTTTTCCAGAATGACTCCCCCGAAGAACAGGGAAAGCTGCAACACAGGCTTGTAGGGATGACGTAGCTTGTTATTGACATAGCTTGTAGGGATGACATAGCTTGTTATTCGGGGGAATAAACTCCCCTGAAGAACAGGGAAACCTGCAAAACAGGCTTGTAGGGATGACATAGCCTCTGTGTTTTTTCCTGAAGCTGCTTCAAATGCTCTCAGTTTAGATATAAATAAATATATATATTTATGCAGAATTAATGTCAATGCATGTCACACATCGGTCTTATTATGCGCATGTTGGGGGAAGGCTTCACTACACATTAAAAAATAAAGTCTCAAGGTCTGCGATCTGTACGAGCCGCAAGTTTAAGTTTTTCTTCAGCGAATAGACTAACCTTGTGTTATTAATGTTAGCAATGTAGCTCACATAGATAGCTATGCTAACGTCCCACTTATGTGCTACATGTCGTCTATTACAATGGACAAGTGCAGAATGTTACGTTATATATGTAAAAAGTGGATAAAGTAGACAAGTTCATGTTTATTTAAGACACACAACATTGTGTTTTCCAAGTAAAGCTAAAAGTGCTTTTTTTGTTGAAATTCCATTTTTAAAGCTAGATTTTGGATAACAGACTATCAATCCATTTATTGTGGCCACTCTATATTATGACACTTTTTTAAAATTGGTCAAAATAAATAGAATAGTATGAACAATTATATACGTTATAATTTATCTTTTGAAATGGACACTTTTTAAACATATATTGTGAAGTCGTTGCTGCTTTTTTTTTTACCGGTCGAAAATAAACTTCATAAACATTATATAGATTCACCCGGCCACAACATTAGGTCCACCTGCACCCTTGGTAACCAATTCAGACTCTGCATTAAAAAAATATATATATATATATATATGATTTTTTGAACATAATTAATGCCAATGTATGTCACACATCGGTCTTATTATGCGCATGCCAAGATTATATGCAATTATTACTTTATCCTACCTTTTCTTGTTGGAGGAAGGCTTCACTACACATCTAAAAAAAAAAGTCTCACGCTCTGCAATCTGTACGAGCCGTAAGTTTGATTGTTTTTGTTTTTTTTCAGCGAATAGACTAACCTTGTGTTATTAATGTTAGCAATGTAGCTCACATAGATAGCTATGCTAACGTCCCATGTATGTGCTATATGTCGTCTACTACATTGTGCAGAATTACATTATATATGTAAAAAGTGGATGAAGTAGACAATTTCATGTTTATTTAAGCCAAACACGGCTCTTTAGCATTAAAGCTACGTACACACCACATTGTGTTTTCTAAGTAGGGCTAAAAGTGCTTTTTTCTTGAAATTCCATTTTTTAAGCTGGATTTTGGATAACAGACTTCCAATACATTTATTCTGGCAAATAAATGGCAAATAAAACCACGACCCACCCTCCAACGGTATCATAATTTATCTTTTGAAATGGACACTTTTTAAACATATATTGTGAAGTCGTCGCCGCTGTTTTTTTACCGGACGAAAATAAACTTCATAAACATTATATAGATTCACCCGGCCACATCATTAGGTCGACCTGCACCCTTGGTAGCCGAGTCAGACTGTGCATTAAAAATGTATATATATATATATATATATATATATATATATATATATATATATATATATATATATATATATATATATATATATATATATATATATATATATATATATATACGTATATATATATATATATATATACGTATATATATATATATATATATATATGTATATATACGTATATATATATATATATACGTATATATATACGTATATATATATATATATATATGTATATATATATATATATGTATGTATATATATATATATATATATATATATATGTATATATATATATATATGTATGTATATATATATATGTATGTATATATATATATATATATATATATATGTATATATATATATATATCTCGAAAATTCTCGAAAAAATTGTCGCACAGCAGCTAAATGAACACTTAGTGACTAACAATCTCTGTGAACCTTTTCAATCCGGTTTCAGGGCAAATCACTCTACGGAGACAGCCCTCGCAAAAATGACTAATGATCTATTGCTGACGATGGATTCTGATGCTTCATCTATGTTGCTGCTTCTTGATCTTAGCGCCGCTTTCGATACTGTTGATCATAATATTTTATTAGAGCGTATCAAAACGCGTATTGGGATGTCAGACTTAGCCTTGTCTTGGTTTAACTCTTATCTTACTGACAGGATGCAGTGTGTCTCCCATAACAATGTGACCTCGGACTATGTCAAGGTAACGTGCGGAGTTCCCCAGGGTTCGGTTCTTGGCCCTGCACTCTTTAGTATTTACATGCTCCCGCTAGGTGACATCATACGCAAGTACGGTGTTAGCTTTCACTGTTATGCTGATGACACTCAACTCTACATGCCCCTAAAGCTGACCAACACGCCAGATTGTAGTCAGCTGGAGGCGTGTCTTAATGAAATTAAACAATGGATGTCCGCTAACTTTTTGCAACTCAACGCTAAGAAAACGGAAATGCTGATTATCGGTCCTGCTCAACACCGACATCTATTTAATAATACCATCTTAACATTTGACAACCAAACAATTAAACAAGGCGACTCGGTAAAGAATCTGGGTATTATCTTCGACCCAACTCTCTCGTTTGAGTCACACATTAAGAGTGTTACTAAAACGGCCTTCTTTCATCTCCGTAATATCGCTAAAATTCGTTCCATTTTGTCCACAAGCGATGCTGAGATCATTATCCATGCGTTCGTTACATCTCGTCTCGATTACTGTAACGTATTATTTTCGGGCCTCCCTATGTCTAGCATTAAAAGATTACAGTTGGTACAAAATGCGGCTGCTAGACTTTTGACAAAAACAAGAAAGTTTGATCATATTACGCCTATACTGGCTCACTTGCACTGGCTTCCTGTGCACCTAAGATGCGACTTTAAGGTTTTACTACTTACGTATAAAATACTACACGGTCAAGCTCCTGCCTATCTTGACGATTGTATTGTACCATATGTTCCGGCAAGAAATCTGCGTTCAAAGAACTCCGGCTTATTAGTGATTCCCAGAGCCCAAAAAAAGTCTGCGGGCTATAGAGCGTTTTCTATTCGGGCTCCAGTACTCTGGAATGCCCTCCCGGTAAAAGTTAGAGATGCTACCTCAGTAGAAGCATTTAAGTCTCATCTTAAAACTCATTTGTATACTCTAGCCTTTAAATAGACTCCCTTTTTAGACCAGTTGATCTGCCGTTTCTTTTCTTTTCTTTTCTACTCTGCTCCGGGGTGGACCGCTAGCCTGTCCATCAGATGGGGACATCTCTACGCTGCTGACCCGTCTCCACTCGGGATGGTTCCCGCTGGCCCCACCATGGACTGGACTTTCGCTGATGTGTTGGACTTTCACAATATTATGTCAGACCCACTCGACACCGAGGATGTCGTTGTGGCTTGTACAGCCCTTTGAGACACTTGTGATTTAGGGCTATATAAATAAACATTGATTGATTGATTGATTGATATATGTATATATATATATATATATGTATATATATATATGTGTATATATATATATATATATGTATATATATATATGTGTATATATATATATATATATATATATATATACGTATATATATATATATATATATGTATATATACAGTATTAGCAGAATTAATGCCAATGTACACATGGGTGTTACCGTATTTTTCGGAGTATAAGTCGCTCCGGAGTATAAGTCGCACCGGCCGAAAATGCATAATAAAGAAGGAAAAAAACATATATAAGTCACACTGGAGTATAAGTCGCATTTTTTGGGGAAATTTATTTGATAAAACCCAACACCAAGAATAGACATTTGAAAGGCAATTTAAAATAAAGAAAGAATAGTGAACAACAGGCTGAATAAGTGTACGTTATATGAGGCATAAATAACCAACTGAGAACGTGCCCGGTATGTTAACGTAACATATTATGGTAAGAGTCATTCAAATAACTATAACATATAGAACATGCTATACGTTTACCAAACAATCTGTCACTCCTAATCGCTAAATCCCATGAAATCTTATACGTCTAGTCTCTTACGTGAATGAGCTAAATAATATTATTTGATATTTTACGCTAATGTGTTAATAATTTCACACATAAGTTGCTCCTGAGTATAAGTCGCACCCCCGGCCAAACTATGAAAAAAACTGCGACTTATAGTCCGAAAAATATGGTATAATGCGCATGCCAAGATTATATGACATTATTACATTACCCTGCCTTTTCTTGTTGGGGGAAGGCTTCACTACACATCTAAAATAAAGTCTCAAGGTCTGCGATCTGTACAAGCCGTAAGTTTGATTATTTTGATTATTTAATTTGTTTAGACTATCCATCCATCCATTTCCTACCGCTTTTTCTAAGTTTCCGTCATTACAACATTTTATTTCCTGTTTATCAAAAAACGAATCCTGTGTAACCTCCAATTTTTTCCCAAAAATAATTAATTCCAGGGTCCTACATTTGTTACCTTTGCAGGCAATGTTTTAAGTATCAATTTCACTCATCTTAACTGCTATACGAGTGTGAAAATAACTTAACCAAACATTAAAACTAGAGATGTCCGATAATATACAGTATGTGTGTATGTATGTATACAGTATATGTATATGTATGTATTTACATATGTGAAAATGTATGTGTGCATAAACTGTATTAATACTAGAGATGTCCGATAAATGCTTTAAAATGTAATATCGGAAATTATCGGTATCGGTTTTTTATTATCAGTATCAATTTTTTTATTTTTTTTTATTAAATCAACATAAAAAACACAAGATACACTTACAATCAGTGCACCAACCCAAAAAACCTCCCTCCCCCATTTACACTCATTCACAAAAAAGGGTTGTTTCTTTCTGTTATTAATATTCTGGTTCCTACATTATATATCAATATATATCAATACAGTCTGCAAGGGATACAGTCCGTAAGCACACATGATTGTGCGTGCTGCTGGTCCACTAAAAGTACTAACCTTTAACAGTTAATTTTACTCGTTTTCATTAATTACTAGTTTCTATGTAACTGTTTTAATATTGTTTTACTTTCTTTTTTATTCAAGAAAATGTTTTTAATTTATTTATCTTATTTAATTTTATTAATTTTTTAAAAAAGGACCTTATCTTCACCATACCTGGTTGTCCAAATTAGGCATAATAATGTGTTAATTCCACGACGGTATATATCGGTATCGGTTGATATCTGTATCGGTAATTGAAGAGTTGGACAATATCGGAATATCGGCAAAAAGCCATTATCGGACATCCCTAATTAGAACCAATAGGAACCTTTACATCAGATAACATAATAATCGATAAATATGTCGCAAAAAGCCAAAGAAAAAGCGTCCTTTGATGGCTGCTAACCTGAGATTTTATTTTATTTTTTATTTTTATTAAGGATCCCCATTAGCTGGTTGCCACAACAACCCACTGGTTTTCCTGCGGTCCACAAACTCAATACAAGTACAAGTAAAAGCATATAATTATAACTACACAATACAGACCAAAATAAAAGCATCAATATGAAAACAAGCAAACAATTTACAGTCACGGAATAATAATGACCATATAAATATAACTACCGTATTCCCCGCGCTATAAGGTGCACCGGATTATAAGGCGCACCTTCAATGAATGGCCTATTTTAAAACGTTGTTCATATATAAGGCGCATAGAATAGACCAGGGGTCGGCAACCCAAAATGTTGAAAGAGCCATATTGGACCAAAAATACAAAAACAAATCTGTCTGGAGCCGCAAAAAATTAAAAGCCATATTACATGTGTCATGGGATATACATTTAATTAAGAGGACTTAAAGGAAACTAAATGAGCTCAAATATAGCTACAAATGAGGCATAATGATGCAATATGTACATATCGCTAGCCTAAATAGCATGTTAGCATCGATTAGCTTGCAGTCATGCAGTGACCAAATATGTCTGATTAGCACTCCACACAAGTCAATAACATCAACAAAACTCACCTTTGTGCATTCATTCACAACGTTAAAAGTGTGGTGGACAAAATGAGACAGAAAAAAAGTGGCATAAAACACGTCCTAGAAAGTCGGAGAAAGTTATACATGTAAACAAACTATACGGTGAGTTCAAGGACCGCCAAAATTAGTAGGACAAAACGGCGCTCGCCAAATACTCGAATCAGTAAAGCATGTTTAATATAAACAGTGTGATTTATAACAATTAGTGTCATGTTTGTCCTCCTACAGAAACCATACTAAACAAAAAAATTGATTTTTTTCCCCTCATCTTTTTCCATTCTTCATACATTTTTGAAAAATCTCCAGAGAGCCACTAGGGCGGCGCTAAAGAGCCGCATGCGGCTCTAGAGCCGCGGGTTGCCGACCCCCGGAATAGACGCTACAGTAGAGGCTGGGGTTACGTTATGCATTCCGTAGTTGCGAGACCTGTTGTGGCTCAATATTGGTCCATATATAAGGCGCACCGGATTATAAGGCGCACTGTCAGCTTTTGAGAAAACTGGAGGTTTTTAGGTGCGCCTTATAGTGCGGAAAATACGGTACACAATACAAAACTAAACAAAAATCATCAACAAGCAAACTAATTTACAGACTCAGATACAATATTACTTTCCTTTTAAAAACCTGTTTACTTTCAATGCCGGTGAGAATTGGAGGCAGGTTATTCCAGAGCGATACAGATCTATAAATAAAAGATTTCCGCAAAGCATTCTTCCTGGGACGAGGGAGTAGATCTTGCAGCGTTTGCTCACTTCTAGTGTGGCAAAGTGGGAAGACTTCTAATACTGGAATAATACATGAAAACTACTTTTCCTACTTGTGCTTCCTTCTTCTAAGCTCATGTCAATGCTTTCTGAATCCCACCTCCTCTGTCCGTCTTTCTCCTTTTACACTCGCCCCCCCCCCGCCTCCGTAAATGAACCGCGACGCCGCGACCAGACCACAGACCACAATCGAATCTCGGTCAGAAATTCCTCTCCGGATTATTTGCGCGTTCTCCCCGGCTCGGAGCATGCAATGTATCTTTAAAAACGCTGGCCGCTCTGCCCTTCAAAGAGACTTTTTGTGTGTCGCCGGTTGTCCGCAGGGCCTGTCTTGTCGTTGGTGGCGCTCAAATGTACCTCCACGCTCCTCTGCACCTGAAAGAAATAGGAGACTCTGTTCTAGCCTGAAATCTAACACAGGGGCTCCATTTTGTAGCGGCTTTAGCTTTGTGCTCCCTTGCCGTGGAACTCTGATAAGGATTTTTACGATCTTTTATAATGCACTATATTGCCAAAAGTATGCCTTGACTCACAGATGAACTTGAAGTTCCTAACCCAGAGGGTTTCACTGTGATGTCGGTCCACCTTTTGCAGCTATTACAGCTTCAACTTTTCTGGGAAGGCTGTCCACAAGGTTGCGGAGTGTGTTTATAGGAATTTTCCACCATTCTTCCAAAAGCGCATTGGTGAGGTCGAGAAGGCCTGGCTCTCAGTCTCCGTTCTAATTCATCCCAAAGGTGTTCTCATCGGGTGCAGGTCAGGACTCTGTGCAGGCCAGTCAAGTTCATCCACACCAGACTCTGTCATGGACCTTGCTTTGTGCATACTTGCCAACCCTCCCGATTTTCCCCGGGAGACTCCCGAATTTCAGTGCCCCTCCCGAAAATCTCCCGGGGCAACCATTCTCCCGAATTTCTCCCGATTTCCACCCGGACAACAATATTGGGGGCGTGCCTTAAAGGCACTGCCTTTAGCGTCCTCTCTCACCTGAAAAGGAGACTATTAAATATGTCTCCGTTATCTATAACACTATGATGTCAGTCCACATTTTGCAGCTATTACAGCTTCAACTCTTCTGGGAAGGCTGTCCACAAGGTTGCGGAGTGTGTTTATAGGAATTGTCCACCATTCTTCCAAAAGCGCATTGGTGAGGTCACACACTGATGTCGGCCGAAAAGGCCTGGCTCTCAGTCTCCGTTCTAATTCATCCCAAAGGTGTTCTCATCGGGTGCAGGTCAGGACTCTGTGCAGGCCAGTCAAGTTCATCCACACCATGTCTTTATGGACCTTGCTTTGTGCACTGGTGCACAGCATACTTGCCAACCCTCCCGATTTTCCCGGGAGACTCCCGAATTTCAGTGCCCCTCCCGAAAATCTCCCGGGGCAACCATTCTCCCGATTTCCACCCGGACAACAATATTGGGGGCGTGCCTTAAAGGCACTGCCTTTAGCGTCCTCTCTCACTTGAAAAGGAGACTATTATATACCGTATTTCCTTGAATTGGCGCCGGGGCGGTAATTAATTTAAAACCTCTTCTCACTCCGGCGCTTACCAAAGGCATGCGGTATAGGCAAGCTTGCGCTAATTATTTTAAAACCTCTTCTCACTCCGGCACTTACCAAAGGCATGAGGTAAATTTAGGCCTGCGCTTTGAGTGTGATGTAAGGATACCATCATGAAAAGCACATTTAACAAAAAAAATCGTTATTATGGTCTTACCTTTACTTATAAATGAAGTCCATGCGCAGCTGCTTCTGAACAAAAGCATCGATAACTTGTTTATAGAAGTCTTCCTTATCTTTCTTCAGTTTTAAAAGTCTCACTGTCTCGATGGAGATCTTCTTTTAATTATTACCTCCTGCTTCCATTGAAAGTCCAGTTTAGAAAACTGTTTTATTTTAGATATGTAATCCTCAATGTTAAAAGTCCAGGCGAGAGGAAAAAATAAACGATCTGTTGCTGCTTGTTGTCACTTCTTCTGCGGCAGAGTAGTCGCAAGAAGGATCACTAGCGCCCTCTACCACCAGGAGGCGGGAGTCATTTAATGACTCATATTTGACACGCGCAGCTACGGTATATTAATAAAACATAGCTGCTTACTGTTCTTTTTAGCATATTCAATAGCTTGGACCTTAAATCCTACTGGCCCGCTCCAAACTGTTCCCACAAGGTTGGGAGCATGAAATTGTCCAAAATGTTTTGGTATCCTGGAGCATTCAAAGTTCCTTTCACTGGAACGAAGGGGCCAAGCCCAACTCCTGAAAAGGATGATCAAGAGTCAACCGAGAACCACCAAAAAAAAGCAGGTCTGCGATGAATTAGAAGCTGCTGGAACACAGGTGTCAGTGTCCACAGTCAAGCATGTTTTGCATCGCCATGGACTGAGAGGCCACCATGCAAGAAGGAAGCTCTTGATCCAGAAGCCACACCTTAAGGCTCGTCTAAAGTTTGCTGCTGATCACATGGACAAAGATAAGACCTTCTGGAGGAAAGCTCTGTGGTCAGATGACACAAAAATTGAGCTGTTTGGCCACAAGTCTGTGGAACGCTCTCCCTGACCACCTGAGGGCACCTCAGACTGTGGATGCTTTTAAAAAAGGCTTAAAAACCCATCTTTTTAAAAAAGCCTTTTTATAGATTGTTATAGATATGCATGCTGGTTCTAGCTATTGGGCTGTTTCTAGTTTTATATTTTATTTATTTTTATTATCTTTTATTATTATTATTATTACTATTTTCTTTTTCTTTTTTTAACACTGTGGCACTTTGAGGTTGTTTGCTCAACGTAAAGTGCTTCTTAAAAATAAAATCTATTATTATTACAATACCCAGCAATATGTTTGGAGGAGAAAAGGTGAGGCCTTTAATCCCAGGAACACCAATCCTACCGTCAAGCATGGTGGTGGTAGTAATACGCTCTGGGCCTGTTTTGATGCCAATGGAACTGGTGCTTTACAGAGAGTAAATGGGACGATGAAAAAGGAGGATTACCTTCCAATTTCTTCAGGACAACCTAAAATCATCAGCCCGGAGGTTGGGTCTTGGGCGCAGTTGGGTGTTCCAACAGGACAATGACCCCAAACACACGTCAAAAGTGGTAAAGGAATGGCTAAATCAGGCTAGAATTAAGGTTGTAGAATGGCCTTCCCAAAGTCCAGACTTAAACGTGTGGACAATGCTGAAGAAACAAGTCAATGTCCGAAAACCAACAAATTTAGCTGAACTGCACCAATTTTGTCAAGAGGAGTGGTCAAAAATTCAACCAGAAGCTTGTGGATGGCTACCAAAAGCGCCTTATTGCAGTGAAACTTGCCAAGGGACATGTAAGCAAATATTAACATTGCTGTATGTATACTTTTGACCCAGCCGATTTGCTCACATTTTCAGTAGACCCATAATAAATTCATAAAAGAACCAAACTTCATGAACGTTTTTTGTGACCAACAAGTATGTGCTCCAATCACTCTATCACAAAAAAATAAGAGTTGTAGAAATGATTGGAAACTCAAGACAGCCATGACATTATGTTCTTTACAAGTGTATGTCAACTTTTGACCACGACTGTAGATCAAGGTACAAGTAATAGGCAAAGCATGTTTGGTGTGTTGTTAGTAGGGATGTCCGATAGTATCGGACTGCCGATATTATCGGCCAATAAATGCTTTAAAATGTAATATCGGAAATTATCGGTATCGGTTTTATAATTATTGGTATTGGTTTGAAAAAGTAACATTTATGACTTTTTAAAATGCCGCTGTGTACACGGACGTAGGGAGAAGTACAGAGCGCCAATAAACCTTGAAGGCACTGCCTTTGCGTGCCGGCCCAGTTACATAATATCTACGGCTTTAGACACACTCACAAGTGAATGCAAGGCATACTTGGTCAACAGCCAGACAGGTCACACTGATGGGTGGCCGTATAAACAACTTTAACACTGTTACAAATATGCGCCACACTGTGAACCCACACCAAACAAGAATGACAAACACATTTCGGGAGAACATCCGCACCGTAACACAACATAAACACGACAGAACAAATACCCAGAACCCCTTGCAGCACTAACTCTTCCGGGACGCTACAATATACACCCCCATCTCAACCCCGCCCACCTCAACCTCCTCAGAGAGCATGTCCCAAATTCCAAGCTGCTGTTTTGAGGCATGTTGAAAACAATAATGCACTTTGTGACTTCAATAATAAATATGGCAGTGCCATGTTGGCATTTGTTTCCATAACTTGAGTTGATTTATTTTGTAAAACCTTGTTACATTGTTTAATGCATCCAGCGGGGCATCACAACAAAATTAGGCATAATAATGTGTTAATTCCACGACTGTATATATCGGTATCGGTTGATATCGGAATCGGTAATTAAGAGCTGGACAATATCGGAATGTCGGATATCGGCAAAAAAGCCATTGTCGGACATCTCTAGTTTGAATGTAGAAGAGTTTGAATTTCCAGGAAAACTGGAACTTGGGAAAGTGCTAGTTTGAACGTCCAGGATGAGTGGAATGTGTTGATGTTGGAATGGTATGAATCGGTAAAAATTTTTGGAAATAGTGGAAGTTTGAAAAATGGCAAATTCAGTTTGAATGGGGAAAATGTCCCTAAAAACTAAACTAAAAATATTCAGCCTGAACAGGCTGACAATTTTGAAGTTGAAACGGTTTAAATTAGATAAAAAATTTAGGAGTTGTGGAATTTTGAGAAAAAAAAGGTCCCATTCATTTTAATAGGAATTTCATAAAAATTTGGGAATTTGGGAAAAGAGGGAATTTTTTTGAAAATGGTAAAAAAAAAAATAAAAAAGATAGAATGTTGTGAATGAGCATGATTGGTGTTGGGATTTTTTAAATCGGTCAAGAAATGTAGTAGTAACATTTTGAAATGAGGAATGTTTTTTAGTAGAGATGTCCGATAATATCGGACTGCCGATACTATCGGCCGATAAATGCATTTTTTTTCAATAACTTGAGTTGATTTATTTTGTAAAACCTTGTTACATTGTTTAATGCATCCAGCGGGGCATCACAACAAAATTAGGCATAATAATGTGTTAATTCCGCGACTGTATATATCGGTATCGGTTGATATCGGTATCGGTAATTAAGAGCTGGACAATACCGGAATATCGGATATCGGCAAAAAAGCCATTGTCGGACATCTCTAGTTTGAATGTAGAAGAGTTTGAATTTCCAGGAAAACTGGAGCTTGGGAAAGTGCTAGTTTGAACGTCCAGGATGAGTTGAATGTGTTGATTTTGGAATGGTATGAATCGGTAAAAAAATGTGGAAATAGTGTAAGTTTGAAAAATGGCAACTTCAGTTTGAATGGGGAAAATGTCCCGAGAAACTAAACTAAAAATATTCAGCCTGAACAGGCTGAGAATTTTGAAGTTGAAACGGTTTAAATTAGATAAAAAATTTAGGAGTTGTGGAATTTTGAGAAAAAAAAAGGTCCCATTCATTTTAATAGGAATTTCATAAAAATGTGGGAATTTGGAAAAAGAGGGAATTTTTTTGAAAATGGTAAAAAAAAAATTTAAAAAAATGGAATGTTGTGAATGAGCATGATTGGTGTTGGGATTTTTTAAATCGGTCAAGAAATGTTGTAGTAACATTTTGAAATGAGAAATGTTTTTTAGTAGAGATGTCCGATAATATCGGACTGCCGATACTATCGGCCGATAAATGCATTTTTTTCCATAACTTGAGTTGATTTCTTTTGGAAAACCTTGTTACATTGTTTAATGCATCCAGCGGGGCATCACAACAAAATTAGGCATAATAATGTGTTAATTCCACGACTGTATATATCGGTATCGGTTGATATCGGTATCGGTAATTAAGAGCTGGACAATATCGGAATATCGGATATCGGCAAAAAAGCCATTGTCGGACATCTCTAGTTTGAATGTAGAAGAGTTTGAATTTCCAGGAAAACTGGAACTTGGGAAAGTGCTAGTTTGAACGTCCAGGATGAGTGGATTGTGTTGATGTTGGAATGGTATGAATCTGTAAAAATTTTTGGAAATAGTGGAAGTTTGAAAAATGGCAACTTCAGTTTGAATGGAGAAAATGTCCCGAAAAACTAGGAAATCCAGAATTGTTGAAGGAGAATAAGTATAAAAATATTCAGCCTTTAAATTAGATAAAAAATTTAGGAGTTGTGGAATTTTGAGAAAAAGGTCCCATTCATTTCAATAGGAATTTCATAAAAATGTGGGAATTTGGGAAAAGAGGGAATTTTTTTGAAAATGGTAAAAATAAAATAAAAAAAATTGAATGTTGTGAATGAGCATGATTGGTGTTGGGATTTTTTAAATCGGTCAAGAAATGTAGTAGTAACATTTTGAAATGAGAAATGTTTTTTAGTAGAGATGTCCGATATCGGACTGCCGATACTATCGGCCGATAAATGCATTTTTTTCCATAACTTGAGTTGATTTATTTTGTAAAACCTTGTTACATTGTTTAATGCATCCAGCGGGGCATCACAACAAAATTAGGCATAATAATGTGTTAATTCCACGACTGTATATATCGTATCGGTTGATATCGGTATCGGTAATTAAGAGCTGGACAATACCGGAATATCGGATATCGGCAAAAAAGCCATTGTCGGACATCTCTAGTTTGAATGTAGAAGAGTTTGAATTTCCAGGAAAACTGGAACTTGGGAAAGTGGTAGTTTGAACGTCCAGGATGAGTGGAATGTGTTGATTTTGGAATGGTATGAATCGGTAAAAAAAATTGGAAATAGTGGAAGTTTGAAAAATGGCAACTTCAGTTTGAATGGGGAAAATGTCCCGAAAAACTAAACTAAAAATATTCAGCCTGATTAGGCTGAGAATTTTGAAGTTGAAACGGTTTAAATTACATAAAAAATTTAGGAGTTGTGGAATTTTGAGAAAAAAAAAAGGTCCCATTCATTTTAATAGGAATTTCATAAAAATTTGGGAATTTGGAAAAAGAGGGAATTTTTTTGAAAATGGTAAAAAAAAAAATTAAAAAAATGGAATGTTGTGAATGAGCATGATTGGTGTTGGGATTTTTTAAATCGGTCAAGAAATTTTGTAGTAACATTTTGAAATGAGAAATGTTTTTTAGTAGAGATGTCCGATAATATCGGACTGCCGATACTATCGGCCGATAAATGCATTTTTTTCCATAACTTGAGTTGATTTATTTTGTAAAACCTTGTTACATTGTTTAATGCATCCAGCGGGGCATCACAACAAAATTAGGCATAATAATGTGTTAATTCCACGACTGTATATATCGGTATCGGTTGATATCGGAATCGGTAATTAAGAGCTGGACAATACCGGAATATCGGATATCGGCAAAAAAGCCATTGTCGGACATCTCTAGTTTGATTGTAGAAGAGTTTGAATTTCCAGGAAAACTGGAACTTGGGAAAGTGCTAGTTTGAACGTCCAGGATGAGTGGAATGTGTTGATGTTGGAATGGTATGAATCGGTAAAAAAATGTGGAAATAGTGGAAGTTTGAAAAATGGCAACTTCAGTTTGAATGGGGAAAATGTCCCTAAAAACTAAACTAAAAATATTCAGCCTGAACAGGCTGACAATTTTGAAGTTGAAACGGTTTAAATTAGTTAAAAAATTTAGGAGTTGTGGAATTTTGAGAAAAAAAAAGGTCCCATTCATTTTAATAGGAATTTCATAAAAATTTGGGAATTTGGAAAAAGAGGGAATTTTTTTGAAAATGGTAAAAAAAAAATTAAAAAATGGAATGTTGTGAATGAGCATGATTGGTGTTGGGATTTTTTAAATCGGTCAAGAAATGTTGTAGTAACATTTTGAAATGAGAAATGTTTTTTAGTAGAGATGTCCGATAATATCGGACTACCGATATTATCGGCCGATAAATGCATTTTTTTCCATAACTTGAGTTGATTTATTTTGTAAAACCTTGTTACATTGTTTAATGCATCCAGCGGGGCATCACAACAAAATTAGGCATAATAATGTGTTAATTCCACGACTGTATATATCGGTATCGGTTGATATCGGTATCGGTAATTAAGAGCTGGACAATACCGGAATATCGGATATCGGCAAAAAAGCCATTGTCGGACATCTCTAGTTTGAATGTAGAAGAGTTTGAATTTCCAGGAAAACTGGAACTTGGGAAAGTGCTAGTTTGAACGTCCAGGATGAGTGGAATGTGTTGATGTTGGAATGGTATTAATCGGTAAAAAATTTTGGAAATGGTGGAAGTTTGAAAAATGGCAAATTCAGTTTGAATGGGGAAAATGTCCCGAAAAACTAGGAAATCCAGAATTGTTGAAGGAGAATAAGTATAAAAATATTCAGCCTTTAAATTAGATAAAAAATTTAGGAGTTGTGGAATTTTGAGAAAAAGGTCCCATTCATTTCAATAGGAATTTCATAAAAATGTGGGAATTTGGGAAAAGAGGGGATTTTTTTGAAAATGGTAAAAAAAAAATTAAAAAAATGGAATGTTGTGAATGAGCATGATTGGTGTTGGGATTTTTTAAATCGGTCAAGAAATGTAGTAGTAACATTTTGAAATGAGGAATGTTTTTTAGTAGAGATGTCCGATAATATCGGACTGCCGATACTATCGGCCGATAAATGCATTTTTTTCCATAACTTGAGTTGATTTATTTTGTAAAACCTTGTTACATTGTTTAATGCATCCAGCGGGGCATCACAACAAAATTAGGCATAATAATGTGTTAATTCCACGACTGTATATATCGGTATCGGTTGATATCGGAATCGGTAATTAAGAGCTGGACAATACCGGAATATCGGATATCGGCAAAAAAGCCATTGTCGGACATCTCTAGTTTGAATGTAGAAGAGTTTGAATTTCCAGGAAAACTGGAACTTGGGAAAGTGCTAGTTTGAACGTCCAGGATGAGTGGAATGTGTTGATTTTGGAATGGTATGAATCGGTAAAAAAATGTGGAAATAGTGGAAGTTTGAAAAATGGCAACTTCAGTTTGAATGGGGAAAATGTCCCTAAAAACTAAACTAAAAATATTCAGCCTGAACAGGCTGACAATTTTGAAGTTGAAACGGTTTAAATTAGATAAAAAATTTAGGAGTCGTGGAATTTTGAGAAAAAAAAAGGTCCCATTCATTTTAATAGGAATTTCATAAAAATTTGGGAATTTGGAAAAAGAGGGAATTTTTTTGAAAATGGTAAAAAAAAAATTTAAAAAAATGGAATGTTGTGAATGAGCATGATTGGTGTTGGGATTTTTTAAATCGGTCAAGAAATGTAGTAGTAACATTTTGAAATGAGGAATGTTTTTTAGTAGAGATGTCCGATAATATCGGCAGTCCGATACTATCGGCCGATAAATGCATTTTTTTTCCATAACTTGAGTTGATTTATTTTGTAAAACCTTGTTACATTGTTTAATGCATCTAGCGGGGCATCACAACAAAATTAGGCATAATTATGTGTTAATTCCACGACTGTATATATCGGTATCGGTTGATATCGGTATCGGTAATTAAGAGCTGGACAATATCGGAATATCGGATATCGGCAAAAAAGCCATTGTCGGACATCTCTAGTTTGAATGTAGAAGAGTTTGAATTTCCAGGAAAACTGGAACTTGGGAAAGTGCTAGTTTGAACGTCCAGGATGAGTGGATTGTGTTGATGTTGGAATGGTATGAATCTGTAAAAATTTTTGGAAATAGTGGAAGTTTGAAAAATGGCAACTTCAGTTTGAATGGGGAAAATGTCCCTAAAAACTAAACTAAAAATATTCAGCCTGAACAGGCTGACAATTTTGAAGTTGAAACGGTTTAAATTAGATAAAAAATTTAGGAGTTGTGGAATTTTGAGGAAAAAAAAGGTCCCATTCATTTTAATAGGAATTTCATAAAAATTTGGGAATTTGGAAAAAGAGGGAATTTTTTTGAAAATGGTAAAAAAAAATTAAAAAAAATGGAATGTTGTGAATGAGCATGATTGGTATTGGGATTTTTTTAAATCGGTCAAGAAATGTAGTAGTAACATTTTGAAATGAGAAATGTTTTTTAGTAGAGATGTCCGATAATATCGGACTGCCGATACTATCGGCCGATAAATGCATTTTTTTCCATAACTTGAGTTGATTTATTTTGTAAAACCTTGTTACATTGTTTAATGCATCCAGCGGGGCATCACAACAAAATTAGGCATAATAATGTGTTAATTCCACGACTGTATATATCGGTATCGGTTGATATCGGTATCGGTAATTAAGAGCTGGACAATACCGGAATATCGGATATCGGCAAAAAAGCCATTGTCGGACATCCCTAGTTTGAATGTAGAAGAGTTTGAATTTCCAGGAAAACTGGAACTTGGGAAAGTGCTAGTTTGAACGTCCAGGATGAGTGGAATGTGTTGATGTTGGAATGGTATGAATCGGTAAAAAAATGTGGAAATAGTGGAAGTTTGAAAAATGGCAACTTCAGTTTGAATGGGGAAAATGTCCCTAAAAACTAAACTAAAAATATTCAGCCTGAACAGGCTGAGAATTTTGAAGTTGAAACGGTTTAAATTAGATTAAAAATTTAGGAGTTGTGGAATTTTGAGAAAAAAAAAGGTCCCATTCATTTTAATAGGAATTTCATAAAAATTTGGGAAAAGAGGGAATTTTTTTGAAAATGGTAAAAAAAAAATAAAAAATTGAATGTTGTGAATGAGCATGATTGGTGTTGGGATTTTTTAAATCGGTCAAGAAATGTAGTAGTAACATTTTGAAATGACAAATGTTTGATGTCCGATAATATCGGACTGCCGATATTATCGGCCGATAAATGCATTTTTTTCCATAACTTGAGTTGATTTATTTTGTAAAACCTTGTTACATTGTTTAATGCATCCAGCGGGGCATCACAACAAAATTAGGCATAATAATGTGTTAATTCCACGACTGTATATATCGGTATCGGTTGATATCGGTATTGGTAATTAAGAGCTGGACAATACCGGAATATCGGATATCGGCAAAAAAGCCATTGTCGGACATCTCTAGTTTGAATGTAGAAGAGTTTGAATTTCCAGGAAAACTGGAACTTGGGAAAGTGCTAGTTTGAACGTCCAGGATGAGTGGAATGTGTTGATGTTGGAATGGTATGAATCGGTAAAAAATTTTGGAAATGGTGGAAGTTTGAAAAATGGCAACTTCAGTTTGAATGGGGAAAATGTCCCTAAAAACTAAACTAAAAATATTCAGCCTGAACAGGCTGACAATTTTGAAGTTGAAACGGTTTAAATTAGATAAAAAATTTAGGAGTTGTGGAATTTTGAGGAAAAAAAAGGTCCCATTCATTTTAATAGGAATTTCATAAAAATTTGGGAATTTGGAAAAAGAGGGAATTTTTTTGAAAATGGTAAAAAAAAATAAAAAAAAATGGAATGTTGTGAATGAGCATGATTGGTATTGGGATTTTTTTAAATCGGTCAAGAAATGTAGTAGTAACATTTTGAAATGAGAAATGTTTTTTAGTAGAGATGTCCGATAATATCGGACTGCCGATACTATCGGCCGATAAATGCATTTTTTTCCATAACTTGAGTTGATTTATTTTGTAAAACCTTGTTACATTGTTTAATGCATCCAGCGGGGCATCACAACAAAATTAGGCATAATAATGTGTTAATTCCACGACTGTATATATCGGTATCGGTTGATATCGGTATCGGTAATTAAGAGCTGGACAATACCGGAATATCGGATATCGGCAAAAAAGCCATTGTCGGACATCCCTAGTTTGAATGTAGAAGAGTTTGAATTTCCAGGAAAACTGGAACTTGGGAAAGTGCTAGTTTGAACGTCCAGGATGAGTGGAATGTGTTGATGTTGGAATGGTATGAATCGGTAAAAAAATGTGGAAATAGTGGAAGTTTGAAAAATGGCAACTTCAGTTTGAATGGGGAAAATGTCCCTAAAAACTAAACTAAAAATATTCAGCCTGAACAGGCTGAGAATTTTGAAGTTGAAACGGTTTAAATTAGATTAAAAATTTAGGAGTTGTGGAATTTTGAGAAAAAAAAAGGTCCCATTCATTTTAATAGGAATTTCATAAAAATTTGGGAAAAGAGGGAATTTTTTTGAAAATGGTAAAAAAAAATAAAAAATTGAATGTTGTGAATGAGCATGATTGGTGTTGGGATTTTTTAAATCGGTCAAGAAATGTAGTAGTAACATTTTGAAATGACAAATGTTTGATGTCCGATAATATCGGACTGCCGATATTATCGGCCGATAAATGCATTTTTTTCCATAACTTGAGTTGATTTATTTTGTAAAACCTTGTTACATTGTTTAATGCATCCAGCGGGGCATCACAACAAAATTAGGCATAATAATGTGTTAATTCCACGACTGTATATATCGGTATCGGTTGATATCGGTATCGGTAATTAAGAGCTGGACAATACCGGAATATCGGATATCGGCAAAAAAGCCATTGTCGGACATCTCTAGTTTGAATGTAGAAGAGTTTGAATTTCCAGGAAAACTGGAACTTGGGAAAGTGCTAGTTTGAACGTCCAGGATGAGTGGAATGTGTTGATGTTGGAATGGTATGAATCGGTAAAAATTTTTGGAAATGGTGGAAGTTTGAAAAATGGCAACTTCAGTTTGAATGGGGAAAATGTCCCTAAAAACTAGGAAATCCAGAATTGTTGAAGGAGAATAAATATAAAAATATTCAGCCTGAACAGGCTGACAATTTTGAAGTTGAAATGGTTTAAATTAGATAAAAAATTTAAGAGTTGTGGAATTTTGAGAAAAAGGTCCCATTCATTTTAATAGGAATTTCATAAAAATTTGGGAATTTGGGAAAAGAGGGAATTTTTTTGAAAATGGTAAAAAAAAAAAAAAAAAAAAAAAAAAATGGAATGTTGTGAATGAGCATGATTGGTGTTGGGATTTTTTAAATCGGTCAAAAAATGTTGTAGTAACATTTTGAAATGAGAAATGTTTTTTAGTAGAGATGTCCGATAATATCAGACTGCCGATACTATCGGCCGATAAATGCATTTTTTTCCATAACTTGAGTTGATTTATTTTGTAAAACCTTGTTACATTGTTTAATGCATCCAGCGGGGCATCACAACAAAATTAGGCATAATAATGTGTTAATTCCACGACTGTATATATCGGTATCGGTTGATATCGGTATCGGTAATTAAGAGCTGGACAATATCGGAATATCGGATATCGGCAAAAAAGCCATTGTCGGACATCTCTAGTTTGAATGTAGAAGAGTTTGAATTTCCAGGAAAACTGGAACTTGGGAAAGTGCTAGTTTGAACGTCCAGGATGAGTGGAATGTGTTGATGTTGGAATGGTATGAATCGGTAAAAAAATGTGGAAATAGTGGAAGTTTGAAAAATGGCAACTTCAGTTTGAATGGGGAAAATGTCCCTAAAAACTAAACTAAAAATATTCAGCCTGAACAGGCTGAGAATTTTGAAGTTGAAACGGTTTAAATTAGATAAAAAATTTAGAAGTTGTGGAATTTTGAGAGAAAAAAAGGTCCCATTCATTTTAATAGGAATTTCATAAAAATTTGGGAATTTGGAAAAAGAGGGAATTTTTTTGAAAATGGTCAAAAATAAATAAAAAAAATGGAATGTTGTGAATGAGCATGATTGGTGTTGGGATTTTTTAAATCGGTCAAGAAATGTAGTAGTAACATTTTGAAATGAGAAATGTTTTTTAGTAGAGATGTCCGATAATATCGGACTGCCGATACTATCGGCCGATAAATGCATTTTTTTCCATAACTTGAGTTGATTTATTTCGTAAAACCTTGTTACATTGTTTAATGCATCCAGCGGGGCATCACAACAAAATTAGGCATAATAATGTGTTAATTCCACAACTGTATATATCGGTATCGGTTGATATCGGTATCGGTAATTAAGAGCTGGACAATACCGGAATATCGGATATCGGCAAAAAAGCCATTGTCGGACATCTCTAGTTTGAATGTAGAAGAGTTTGAATTTCCAGGAAAACTGGAACTTGGGAAAGTGCTAGTTTGAACGTCCAGGATGAGTGGATTGTGTTGATGTTGGAATGGTATGAATCGGTAAAAATTTTTGGAAATGGTGGAAGTTTGAAAAATGGCAACTTCAGTTTGAATGGGGAAAATGTCCCTAAAAACTAGGAAATCCAGAATTGTTGAAGGAGAATAAGTATAAAAATATTCAGCCTTTAAATTAGATAAAAAATTTAGGAGTTGTGGAATTTTGAGAAAAAGGTCCCATTCATTTCAATAGGAATTTCATAAAAATGTGGGAATTTGGGAAAAGAGGGAATTTTTTTGAAAATGGTAAAAAAAAAAATTAAAAAATGGAATGTTGTGAATGAGCATGATTGGTGTTGGGATTTTTTAAATCGGTCAAGAAATGTAGTAGTAACATTTTGAAATGAGAAATGTTTTTTAGTAGAGATGTCCGATAATATCGGACTGCCGATACTATCGGCCGATAAATGCATTTTTTTCCATAACTTGAGTTGATTTATTTTGTAAAACCTTGTTACATTGTTTAATGCATCCAGCGGGGCATCACAACAAAATTAGGCATAATAATGTGTTAATTCCACGACTGTATATATCGGTATCGGTTGATATCGGTATCGGTAATTAAGAGCTGGACAATACCGGAATATCGGATATCGGCAAAAAAGCCATTGTCGGACATCTCTAGTTTGAATGTAGAAGAGTTTGAATTTCCAGGAAAACTGGAACTTGGGAAAGTGCTAGTTTGAACGTCCAGGATGAGTGGAATGTGTTGATGTTGGAATGGTATGAATCGGTAAAAATTTTTGGAAATAGTGGAAGTTTGAAAAATGGCAAATTCAGTTTAAATGGGGAAAATGTCCCTAAAAACTAAACTAAAAATATTCAGCCTGAACAGGCTGACAATTTTGAAGTTGAAATAGGTTTAAATTAGATAAAAAATGTAAGAGTTGTGGAATTTTGAAAAAATGGTCCCATTCATTTTAATAGGAATTTCATAAAAATTTGGGAAAAGAGGGAATTTTTTTGAAAATGGTAAAAAAAAAAAAAAAATGGAATGTTGTGAATGAGCATGATTGGTGTTGGGATTTTTTAAATCGGTCAAGAAATGTTGTAGTAACATTTTGAAATGACAAATGTTTGATGTCCGATAATATCGGACTGCCGATATTATCGGCCGATAAATGCATTTTTTTCCATAACTTGAGTTGATTTATTTTGTAAAACCTTGTTACATTGTTTAATGCATCCAGCGGGGCATCACAACAAAATTAGGCATAATAATGTGTTAATTCCACGACTGTATATATCGGTATCGGTTGATATCGGTATCTGTAATTAAGAGTTGGATAATATCGGATATCGGTAAAAAAGCCATTATCGGACATCTCTAGTTTGAATGTAGAAGAGTTTGAATTTCCAGGAAAACTGGAACTTGGGAAAGTGCTAGTTTGAACATGCAGGATGAGTGGAATGTGTTGATGTTGGAATGGTATGAATCGGTCCAAAATTTTGGAAATGGTGGAAGTTTGAAAAATGGCAAATTCAGTTTGAATGGGGAAAATGTCCCTAAAAACTAAACTAAAAATATTCAGCCTGAACAGGCTGACAATTTTGAAGTTGAAACGGTTTAAATTAGATAAAACATTTAGGAGTTGTGGAATTTTGAGAAAAAAAAAGGTCCCATTCATTTTAATAGGAATTTCATAAAAAATTTGGGAATTTGGAAAAAGAGGGAATTTTTTTGAAAATGGTAAAAAAAAAAAATTAAAAAAAATGGAATGTTGTGAATGAGCATGATTGGTGTTGGGATTTTTTAAATCGGTCAAGAAATTTTGTAGTAACATTTTGAAATGAGAAATGTTTTTTAGTAGAGATGTCCGATAATATCGGACTGCCGATACTATCGGCGGATAAATGCATTTTTTTTCAATAACTTGAGTTGATTTATTTTGTAAAACCTTGTTACATTGTTTAATGCATCCAGCGGGGCATCACAACAAAATTAGGCATAATAATGTGTTAATTCCACAACTGTATATATCGGTATCGGTAATTAAGAGCTGGACAATATCGGAATATCGGACATCGGTATAAAAAGCCATTATCGGACATCTCAGTTGTTAGTATTGTTTTTGCCATTAACAAAAATGTTTTTTGACACGTTGCGACTTATTGCAGTGCTTGTTACTGCCACCTACAGGGCCTTGATGTATCAGCAACCAATCATCAGTCATGGTTTGCTCCGTTAGCTCTCAATTTCCTTTTCCGGCAGTTCATCTGTGCCGGACGATTGGTTGCATGGCTCTGAACTTAGTCCGGTGTCAGTTCTCTTCCCGGCTGTATAACCGTGCCATTATTTTTGGGTAGTTGAAGTGGTTCCTGAAGCACAATTCCCACTTTTGGAACAAGTGCCACAGTTAACCCAAAGGAGCGCGGTGAAAGGGGAGCTCGATTCAATCCCATTCAAAGGGAAACCATAGCAACTTCACTGGAATAGCCCAATCCTGCCGACCACTTCCGTTTGATTGACACTTTGCTTTGGAGCCCGCTGATGGACAAGTGGCATTTATGAGGCCGTTACATGAACGCGGAATTTTTGCAGCATATTTATCAGCCGCTTCTTTTTGCTCAATGGCGGCTTTGTGCGTGGATTCTATTAGCAGTACCGAGCTTAAGGCCCGCATTGTTCGGGACAAACGTCAAGCCCTTCTAGACTCCGGGCTGTACAATCAATGATTTTTCATTTGCTGAATATGCAAAGTCTTCTAATCGCCTCGGCCCCGCCACCCGACCCGTCCTCGGCTTGGGTTTTTTTTTTTTCAAGATGTGCACTGGGGGAGAGAAGCCAGCCACACCCCTCGGCGGAGCGGCCCCGAGTGCGGAGGAGAAAGAAGGAGGAAAAAAAAATCTTCCCCTTAATGAGCAAATCAATGCATCTGTCCCTCAAGGGGGGAGAGAGACCGAGGACGCATTGGGGGGACCCTGAGGACCAGGCCAAAACACTCTCACAGAAGCAGTTAGGGAAAACTCTGAATGGGAGTCTTCTGGAACTTAGCACAACAATAAGTAGGCCTCAGCCTCATTGAGCGCTGCTGCAATTAATTCAGAAGTTTGACCTGCCCACTCGTTTCTTCTTCTTTGAGCCAACCTTCTCGCAACGTCTTCTGCTACTCACCCAAACGCGTATTGCTGTGATTAACGAACCTCGCACCTTTTATATTTCAACCAATATGGTACCAATACCTGGTAATCGATACTATTACTCAACGCTATCAACTTCTGAGTCTCATTTGCAAGTATTACATAGTAATCTACTGAAGAATTTGGAAGTAATCCTCCTTCTTCATTGTCCCATTTACTCTCTGTAAAGCACCAGTTCCATTGGAAGCAAAACAGGCCCAGAGCATAATACTACCACCACCATGCTTGACGGTAGGGATGGTGTCCCTGGAATTAAAGGCCTCACCTTTTCTGGGTATTTTGGCCAAACAGCTCAATTTCTTGTTTCATCTGACCACAGAACTTTCCTCCAGAAGGTCTTATCTTTGTCCATGTGATGTCACGACTGTATATTTCAACCAATATGGTATCAATTCCCGGTACCTGGCCATCGATACCGGTACTCAACGGTATCAACTTCTGAGTCTCATTTGCAAGTATTACATAGTAATCTTTGCATGCTGTTTCAATTCCCAGATGTTCAATGGTAGTTGTGTATAGTATATACCGGGGGTCGGCAACCCGCGGCTCTAGAGCCGCATGCGGCTCTTTAGCGCCTCCCTAGTGGCTCTCTGGAGATTTTTCAAAAATGTATGAAGAATGGAAAAAGATGAGGGGAAAAAAATCTATTTTTTTGTTTAGTATGGTTTCTGTAGGAGGACAAACGACACTAATTGTTATAAATCACACTGCTTATATTAAACATGCTTCACTGATTCGAGTATTTGGCGAGCGCCGTTTTGTCCTACTAATTTTGGCGGTCCTTGAACTCACCTTTTAGTTTGTTTACATGTATAACTTTCTCCGACTTTCTAGGACGTGTTTTATGCCACTTTTTTTCTGTCTCATTTTGTCCACCACACTTTTAACGTTGTGCATGAATGCACAAAGGTGAGTTTTGTTGATGTTATTGACTTGTGTGGAGTGCTAATCAGACATATTTGGTCACTGCATGACTGCAAGCTAATCGATGCTAACATGCTATTTAGGCTAGCGATATGTACATATTGCATCATTATGCCTCATTTGTAGCTATATTTGAGCTCATTTAGTTTCCTTTAAGTCCTCTTAATTAAATGTATATCCCATGACACATGTAATATGGCTTTTAATTTTTTGCGGCTCCAGACAGATTTGTTTTTGTATTTTTGGTCCAATATGGCTCTTTCAACATTTTGGGTTGCCGACCCCTGGTATATACAGTCGTGGTCAAAAGTTTACATACACTTGAGAACATAATGTCATGGCTGTCTTGAGTTTCCAATCATTTCTACAACTCTTATTTTTTTTGTGATAGAGTGATTGGAGCACATACTTGTTGGTCACAAAAAAACATTCATGAAGTTTGGTTCTTTTATTGAATTTATTATGGTTCTACTGAAAATGTGAGCAAATCTGCTGGATCAAAAGTATACATACAGCAATGTTAATATTTGCTTACATGTCCCTTGGCAAGTTTCACTGCAATAAGGTGCTTTTGGTAGCCATCCATGCCCAGAGCATAATACTACCACAATATGATTTGCCTGAGCGGCTAGGAAACCCCAAGAGTAACAAGCGGTAGAAAATGGATTGACGGATGGGCTAGAAAGGACAGATTAAAAAAATTATAATTTGCGCTCTTCTTTTTTTATCCGGGACTTCCCGCGGGCCGGATTTTGGATGCGGGTGGGCCGTATCTGGCACGCGGGCCGTAGTTTGACACAAGGCTGAAGCTTAGAGGTGACAGAGCTTTCGCCGCTGCTGCTCCCAAGCTCTGGAACGACCTACCTCTTAGTGTTAGACAAGCCTCCTCTCTTCCTGTTTTTAAATCTCTCTTAAAAACATACTTTTATTCCATGGCTTTTAACACTGAGTGATATCCATCCTGCAATGGCACCCCATAATACACCTGCTGTGAACCTGTTTTTATGTTTTTATATTTTTATTTATTTATTTTTTATCGTGTTCTGTTTGTGTTGTGTTGTGTTTGCTCGGTTCTCGTATTATTTTTAACCTACCCATTGTACAGCACTTTGGCTACCCCTGTGGTAAATTTTAAATGTGCTTTATAAATAAATAAATAAAATAAAGTTGATTTGATAGTTTGGGGACCACTGATCTACATCAACAATATGATTTGTCTGTGGCTGGACAGGACAGATTGAAAAAGATAAAAACATCAAATAAAAGAACATTTTTATGGATTTTTGATTTTTTTTAAATCGATTAAGAATCATTACAAATAAGAATTGTGATTAATCTGAAAATTACAAATTTTTTGACACCCCTATAAAATATATTTTTTTGTATGATTTCTTTAAAAAAAAAAAAAAGTTAAACTAAATACACACTTTGAGTGAACATAATTTGCTACGTCTAAAAATGCCCCCACCCTGGTACAAAAGCAACAAGCTTATGGTCGAGTGCACCTGATAGAGAGCATGCGAGGGTGTGGGGTTGGGTGGTAGGGCAGGGGCCCCTTGGACACACACACACACACACACACACACACACACACACACACACACACACACACACATTAAGAAACTATCCAGGTCATTATGTGCATGCCTTCTGCCTCCCCAATGAAGACAGTTAGGGGCGGGGGGTTACATGCATGCTCTTTCACAATTGAAGCGGCGTGCTGGGGGTGGGGAGGGGGGTGCGCGCAGTGGCGGTGACGGGTGGGCTCGCCAGATAGGTTCCGTCCCAATTTGCGGCAGCTCATGCCTTCATAATGACGTCAAATGAAGCGAGAAAGTGCTTGATGTTCACCAGACGCGACTGATAACCACAGTCTGCCACTTGGCCCCTCTGTGGCACTCCTTTTCAAGACATCATACCAAAAAAATGGCCCATTTCACGACCGACACATGCAGTCATGTGGACAAAATACCAATGAATTAAATTAAATTAATACATGTAAAATAAAATAAAAATTAAATAGGTGGGTCTTATAGGGGCACTACATATTTTTTTGGGAATGTTGCCTATCAGTCCTTATGTAAGACAAGAATACACATTTGTATTTTTTATGGATTCCAAGCAAAAGCCAATGGGAGTCGCTCTTTTCCGCCTATAAAAAACATCTATCAAGGTTCATAATAACATGTAATATTTACATAATTTCATCCTTTTTAGCATTCAGCTGCGTTTTAATTTATCTGACGCATCACAACGTTCACTTTCCCTTCAACAACACTACTAATCATGGCTGACTTCATTAGAGAAAACAAAGACTACTTTGGGAAAAATGATGATCCAGAAACGTATATTTTTAATCCTGAATATTAAGGAGGTTGATCTACAAGTTTTAGAATCTGTGTGCCAAACAGATGCAGCTTGAGTGAAACACTAAGCATCAAGTAGCAGTATTGCTAAGTGCTAAACAAGATATCCAAACCATCAACATAATAAAACAATCCCTTACTGTACAATGTCTGCACTCACTGGGATAAAGACTGAGGGGATGTTTATATCTTCCCCTTTACATGAACAATTCATCATAATCCTCAAAAAAAAGTTTTTGTGTCTGTTGGATGTCGAAGTTGACCAACTTAACCACAGTCTGTCACTTAGCACCTCTCTGGCACTCGTTTTTAAGGAATCATACCAAAAAATGACCTATTTCACGACCTACACATGCAGTCATGTGGACAAATTACTAATGAAATTAAAAAGATACTATTGAAATGAATAAATGTAAAATAAAAACTAGATTAAATAGGTGGGTCTTATTGGGGGACTACACTTATTTTTGGAATGTTGCCTATCAGTCACAATCCTTATGTAAGACAAGAACACACATTTTTATTTTTTATGGATTCTAACTTGTAAATAAACGCTAGCAAAAGCCAATGGGAGTCGCTCTTTTCCACCTATAGAGCGCTCTAAAAAAAAAAGAAAAAAACATCCATCAAGGTTTATAATAACATGTAATTTTTACATAATTTGATCCTTTTTAGCATTTTTCATTTCATTTCTCAGACGCATAACAACGTTCACTTTCCCTTCAACAACACTACTAATCATGGCCGACTTCATTAGAGACAACAAAGACTACTTCGGGACAAATGGTGATCCAGAAACTTCTATTTTTAATCCTGAATATAAGGAGGTTGATCTGAAGTCAATTATATTTTATATAGCGCTTTTCTCTAGTGACTCAAAGCGCTTTACACAGTGAAAACCCAATATCTAAGTTAAATTCAGCAGGTGGGTAAAGTGTCTTGCCCAAGGACACAACGGAAGTGACTAGGATGGCCGAAGCGGGGATCGAACCTGGAACCCTCAAGTTGCTGGCACGGCCACTCTACCAACCGAGCTATAACGCCCCATCTACAAGTTTTAGAATCTGTGTGCCAAACAGATGCAGCTTGAGTGAAACACTGAGCATCAAGTAGCAGTATTGCTAAATGCTAAACTTCAAACTATCAACATAATAAAACAATCCCTTACTGTACAATGTCTGCTCTCACTGGGATAAAGACTGATGGGATGTTTATATTTTCTCCTTTACATTAACATTTTACTAAGCATCAAGTAGCAGGGGCGGCATAGCACGGCCAGCAACTTGAGGGTTCCAGGTTCGATCCCCGCTTCCGCCATCCTAGTCACTACCGTTGTGTCCTTGGGCAAGACACTTTACCCACCTGCTCCAAGTGCCACCCACACTGGTTGAAATGTAACTTAGACATTGGGTTTCACTATGTAAAAGTGCTTTGAGTCACTAGAGAAAAGCGCTATATAAACATAATTCCCTTCACTTCACTTCACTTCAGTATTGCTAAGTGTTAAACGAGATATTCAAACTATCAATATAATAAAAAATCCCTTACTGTACATTGTCTGCTCTCACTGGGATAAAGACTGATGGGATGTTTATATCTTCCCTTATATCTTCCCCTTTACATAAACAATTCATCATAATCCTCAAAAAAAAAAGTTTTTGTGTCTGTTGGATGTCGAAGTTGACCAACTTAAGCACAGTCTGCCACTTGGCCCTTCTAATGCACTCGTTTTCAAGAAATCACCCCAAAAAATGACCTATTTCACGACCGACACATGCAGTCATGTGGACAAAATACTAATGAAATTAAAAAGATACTATTGAAATTAGTAAATGTAAAATAAAAACTAGATTAAATAGGTGGGTCTTATAGGGGGACTATCAACATAATAAAGCAATCCCTTACTGTACAATGTCTGCTCTCACTGGGATAAAAACATGGGATGTTTATATCTTCCCCTTTACATGAACAATTTATCATAATCCTCAAACAGGTTAAAAAAAAAGGTTTTTGTGTCTGTTGGATGTCGAAGTTGACCAACCTAACCACAGTCTGCCACTTGGCCCCTCTCTGGCACTCGTTTTCAAGAAATCATCCCAAAAAATGACCTATTTCACGACCGACACATGCAGTCATGTGGACAAATTACTAATGAAATTCAAAAGATACTAATGAAATTAATAAATGTAAAATAAAAACTAGATTAAATAGGTGGGTCTTATAGGGGGACTATCAACAAAATAAAGCAATCCCTTACTGTACAATGTCTGCTCTCACTGGGATAAAGACTGATGGGATGTTTATATCTTCCCCTTATTTTGAACAATTCATCATAATCCTCAAACAGGTTAAAAAAAAAAGTTTTTGTCTGTTGGATGTCGAACTTACCCAAGTCTGCCACTTGGCCCCTCTCTGGCACTCGTTTTTAAGGAATCATTCCAAAAAATTACCTATTTCACGACCGACACATGCAGTCATGTCGACAAAATACTAATGAAATTAAAAAGATACTAATGAAATTAATAAATGTAAAATAAAAACTAGATTAAATAGGTGGGTCTTATAGGGGGACTATCAACATAATAAAACAATCCCTTACTGTACAATGTCTGCTCTCACTGGGATAAAGACTGATGGGATGTTTATATCTTCCCCTTTACATGAACAATTCATCATAATCCTCAAGCAGGTTAAAAAAAATAGTTTTTGTGTCTGTTGGATGTCGAAGTTGACCAACTTACCCAAGTCTGCCACTTGGCCCTCTCTGGCGCTTGTTTTCAAGAAATCATCCCAAAAAATTACCTATTTCACGACCGACACATGCAGTCATGTCGACAAAATACTAATGAAATTAAAAAGATACTAATGAAATTAATAAATGTAAAATAAAAACTCGATTAAATAGGTGGGTCTTATAGGGGGTCTATCAACATAATAAAACAATCCCTTACTGTACAATGTCTGCTCTCACTGGGATAAAGACATGGGATGTTTATATCTTCCCCTTTACATGAACAATTCATCATAATCCTCAAGCAGGTTAAAAAAAATAGTTTTTGTGTCTGTTGGATGTTGAAGTTGACCAACTTAACCAAGTCTGCCACTTGGCCCCTCTCTGGCACTTGTTTTCAAGGAATCATCCCAAAAAATGACCTATTTCACGACTGACACATGCAGTCATGTGGACAAATTACTAATTAAATTCAAAAGATACTAATGAAATTAATAAATGTAAAATAAAAACTACATTAAATAGGTGGGTCTTGTAGGGGGACTATCAACAAAATAAAGCAATCCCTTACTGTACAATGTCTGCTCTCACTGGGATAAAGACTGATGGGATGTTTATATCTTCCCCTTATTTTGAACAATTCATCATAATCCTCCAACAGGTTAAAAAAAAAAGTTTTTGTCTGATGGATGTCGAACTTACCCAAGTCTGCCACTTGGCCCCTCTCTGGCACTCGTTTTTAAGGAATCATTCCAAAAAATGACCTATTTCACGACCGACACATGCAGTCATGTCGACAAAATACTAATGAAATTAAAAAGATACTAATGAAATTAATAAATGTAAAATAAAAACTAGATTAAATAGGTGGGTCTTATAGGGGGACTATCAACATAATAAAACAATCCCTTACTGTACAATGTCTGCTCTCACTGGGATAAAGACTGATGGGATGTTTATATCTTCCCCTTTACATGAACAATTCATCATAATCCTCAAGCAGGTTAAAAAAATAGTTTTTGTGTTTGTTGGATGTCGAAGTTGACCAACTTAACCACAGTCTGCCACTTGGCCCCTCTCTGGCGCTTGTTTTCAAGAAATCATCCCAAAAAATGACCTATTTCACGACTGACACATGCAGTCATGTGGACAAATTACTAATTAAATTCAAAAGATACTAATGAAATTAATAAATGTAAAATAAAAACTAGATTAAATAGGTGGATCTTGTAGGGGGACTATCAACAAAATAAAGCAATCCCTTACTGTACAATGTCTGCTCTCACTGGGATAAAGACTGATGGGATGTTTATATCTTCCCCTTTATTTGAACAATTCATCATAATCCTCAAACAGGTTAAAAAAAAAAGTTTTTGTCTGTTGGATGTCGAACTTACCCAAGTCTGCCACTTGGCCCCTCTCTGGCACTCGTTTTTAAGGAATCATCCCAAAAAATGACCTATTTCACGACCGACACATGCAGTCATGTCGACAAAATACTAATGAAATTAAAAAGATACTAATGAAATTAATAAATGTAAAATAAAAACTAGATTAAATAGGTGGGTCTTATAGGGGGACTATCAACATAATAAAACAATCCCTTACTGTACAATGTCTGCTCTCACTGGGATAAAGACTGATGGGATGTTTATATCTTCCCCTTTACATGAACAATTCATCATAATCCTCAAGCAGGTTAAAAAAAATAGTTTTTGTGTCTGTTGGATGTCGAAGTTGACCAACCTAACCACAGTCTGCCACTTGGCCCCTCTCTGGCACTCGTTTTCAAGAAATCATCCCAAAAAATGACCTATTTCACGACCGACACATGCAGTCATGTGGACAAATTACTAATGAAATTCAAAAGGTACTAATGAAATTAATAAATGTAAAATAAAAACTAGATTAAATAGGTGGGTCTTATAGGGGGACTATCAACAAAATAAAGCAATCCCTTACTGTACAATGTCTGCTCTCACTGGGATAAAGACTGATGGGATGTTTATATCTTCCCCTTTATTTGAACAATTCATCATAATCCTCAAACAGGTTAAAAAAAAAAGTTTTTGTCTGTTGGATGTCGAACTTACCCAAGTCTGCCACTTGGCCCCTCTCTGGCACTCGTTTTTAAGGAATCATTCCAAAAAATGACCTATTTCACGACCGACACATGCAGTCATGTCGACAAAATACTAATGAAATTAAAAAGATACTAATGAAATTAATAAATGTAAAATAAAAACTAGATTAAATAGGTGGGTCTTATAGGGGGACTATCAACATAATAAAACAATCCCTTACTGTACAATGTCTGCTCTCACTGGGATAAAGACTGATGGGATGTTTATATCTTCCCCTTTACATGAACAATCCATCATAATCCTCAAGCAGGTTAAAAAGAAAAGTTTTTGTGTCTGTTGGTTGTCGAAGTTGACCAACTTACCCAAGTCTGCCACTTGGCCCCTCTGGCACTCGTTTTCAAGACATCATACCAAACATCGGACATGACCGTGACTAAACTGAAACACCCCAACTCTACCGTGTGTGCACAACAGTGTTCGTTCTATTCGGAGGTTTTTCTAACATTGTCCGTTTGTTTTGTCTCCCGCAGATCTGGTTCGCCTTCGTCAACGGCTTCTCGGGTCAGATCCTGTTCGAGCGCTGGTGCATCGGCCTGTACAACGTGGTGAGTGTCGATGAACCGCTCGACTTCGCTTTTGCGCGGCGGTTCCGATCACCTCCTCACCAGGAAGTGCGGTTTGAGCCAGGGGCAGCTATGCTCGCGTGATACTCAAAAGAAAGAGGAAGGGGAGTCCCACAGGGCTCTGTCGCGGGGCCACTCCTAATGAATGTAATATTTCACGTCTGTCAAAACCCGCAGTGAAAATATGCATGTTGAGTGGATATTTTTTGCATCAATTCCCCAATGAAGCTCCACCTTGGGAGCGCAGGGGGGTGCACATTCCTGTGGCTCCGTGGGAGTCTGTCAGGAGCGGCGGTCTGAATCCGCCCCTCCATGGAGATCTTGCCCTCAATAAGAAAGGGCTCCAGTGGTGCATGTCGTGTGGACCAGTGCTCCCCGATGGTTCCACCGGGAAGTCCAACCAGTGACCCGCTGAAGACCCTTCCCCCTTGCTTTTAGACTGCACTGCAAAAAGTCAGTCTTCAAAAGCAAGAGGAAAAAATACAAAAATTAGGGGTATTTTATTTGAACTAAGCAAACAAGAAAATTCGGCTTGTCAAGACTTTTCAAAACAAGTAAAATTAGCTAACCTCAATGAACCCAAAAATACCTTAAAATAAGTATATTCTCACTAATAACAAGTGCACTTTTCTTGGTAGAAGAAAAATTTGACCTTTTTGCTCAATATGTTAAAAAATATTCTTAAATGAAGTAAATGCTAGTGCCATTATCTTGACATATTGATATGCGCTCGGCATCATGATTTTTTTTTTCATGCTTAATGTAAGAAATTATTACTTTCAAAAAGCAGTTTTTAGGGCTGCAACCAACAATTAATTTGATAATCGATTAATCTGTCGATTATTACTTCGATTAATCGATTAATAATCGGATAAAAGAGACAATCTACATTTCTATCCTATCCAGTATTTTATTGGGGAAAAAACAGCATACTGGCACCATACTTATTTTGATTATTGTTTCTAAGCTGTTTGCAAATGTTGCAGTTTATAAATAAAGGTTTATTTAAAAAAAAAATTTTAATTAAATAAAAAATACATTTTAAAAAAAGCCTCTGCGCATGCGCAAAGCATAGATCCAACAAATCGATGACTAAATTAATCGGCAACTATTTTTATAATAGATTTTAATCCATTTAATCGTTTAGTTGTTGCAGCTCTAGTAGTTTTATACTTGTGAGTGTTGATGACACAGCTTTGCAACAGTTGATATTCTAGTTCCAAGCATGTTTTACTCAATATAGGTTATCAAATCTCAGCAACAAGCTGTAATATCTTACTGAGATCATTTAGGACCAAAGCCCTTAAAACAAGTAAAACACTCGAACATAAAATCTGCTTAGTGAGAAGAATTATCTTATCAGACAGAAAATAAGCAAATATCACCCTTATTTGAGATATTTAATCTACTTAGATTTCAATTTTTGCATTGCACACACACTTACACACACATACCCAAAAATATCTTAAAATAAGTATATTCTCACTAATAACAAGTGCACTTTTCTTGGTAGAAAAAAAAAGAAAAAAGAGACCTTTTTGCTCAATATGTTGAAATATATTCTTAAATTTTGACATAATGATATGCGCTCGGCATCATGATTTTTTTTTTCATGCTTGAAGTATGAAATGATTACTTTAAAAAAGTAGTTTTATACTTGTGAGTGTTGATGACACAGCTTTGCAACAGTTGATATTCTAGTTTCAAGCATGTTTTACTCAATATAGGTCATCAAATCTCAGCAACAAGCTGTAATATCTTACTGAGATCATTTAGGACCAAAACACTTAAAACAAGTAAAACACTCGAACATAAAATCTGCTTAGTGAGAAGAATTATCTTATCCGACAGAAAATAAGCAAATATCACCCTTATTTGAGATATTTAATCTTACTTAGATTTCAGTTTTTGCATTGCAGAACACACACACACACACATACCCATAAATATCTTAAAATAAGTATATTCTCACTAATAACAAGTGCACTTTTCTTGGTAGAAATAAAAAAAGAGACCTTTTTGCTCAATATGTTGAAAAATATTCTTAAATTAAGTAAATGCTAGAGCCATTATCTTGACATAATGATATGCGCTCGGCATCATGATTTTTTTTTTCATGCTTAAAGTAAGAAATTATTACTTTCAAAAAGTAGTTTTTAGGGCTGCAACTAACGATTAATTTGATAATCGATTAATATGTCGATTATTACTTTGAATAATCGGATAAAAGAGACAATCTACATTTCTATCCTATCCCGTATTTTATTGGGGAAAAAACAGCATACTGGCACCATACTTATTTTGATTGTTTCTCAGCTGTTTGCAAATGTTGCACTTTATAAATAAAGGTTTATTAAAAAAAATAAAAATTTAAATAAAAAATACATTTTAAAAAAAGCCTCTGCGCATGTGCATAGCATAGATCCAACGAATCAATGACTAAATTAATCGGCAACTATTTTTATAATCGATTTTAATCGATTTAATCGTTTAGTTGTTGCAGCCCTAGTAGTTTTATACTTGTGAGTGTTGATGACACAGCTTTGCAACAGTTGATATTCTAGTTCCAAGCATGTTTTACTCAATATAGGTCATCAAATCTCAGCAACAAGCTGTAATATCTTACTGAGATCATTTAGGACCAAAACCTTTAAAACAAGTAAAACACTCTAACATAAAATCTGCTTAGTGAGAAGAATTATCTTATCTGACAGAAAATAAGCAAATATCACCCTTATTTGAGATATTTAAACTACTTAGATTTAAATTTTTGCATTGCACACACACTTACACACACATACCCAAAAATATCTTAAAATAAGTATATTCTCACTAATAACAAGTGCACTTTTCTTGGTAGAAAAAAAAAAAAAAAAAGAGACCTTTTTGCTCAATATGTTGAAAAATATTCTTAAATTTTGACATAATGATATGCGCTCGGCATCATGATTTTTTTTTCATGCTTAAAGTAAGAAATTATTACTTTCAAAAAGTAGTTTTTAGGGCTGCAACTAACGATTATTTTGATAATCGATTAATATGTCGATTATTACTTCGAATAATCGGATAAAAGAGACAATCTACATTTCTATCCTATCCCGTATTTTATTGGAAAAAAAACAGCATACTGGCACCATACTTATTTTGATTGTTTCTCAGCTGTTTGCAAATGTTGCACTTTATAAATAAAGGTTTATTAAAAAAAATAAAAATTTAAATAAAAAATACATTTTAAAAAAAGCCTCTGCGCATGCGCAAAGCATAGATCCAACGAATCGATGACTAAATTAATCGGCAACTATTTTTATAATCGATTTTAATCGATTTAATCGTTTAGTTGTTGCAGCCCTAGTAGTTTTATACTTGTGAGTGTTGATGACACAGCTTTGCAACAGTTGATATTCTAGTTTCAAGCATGTTTTACTCAATATAGGTCATCAAATCTCAGCAACAAGCTGTAATATCTTACTGAGATCATTTAGGACCAAAACCCTTAAAAAAAGTAAAACACTCTAACATAAAATCTGCTTAGTGAGAAGAATTATCTTATCATACAGAAAATAAGCAAATATCACCCTTATTTGAGATATTTAATCTTACTTAGATTTCAGTTTTTGCATTGCAGGACACACACACACTCACACATACACACACACACATACCCATAAATATCTTAAAATAAGTATATTCTCACTAATAACAAGTGCACTTTTCTTGGTAGAAATAAAAAAAGAGACCTTTTTGCTCAATATGTTGAAAAATATTCTTAAATTAAGTAAATGCTAGTGCCATTATCTTGTCATAATGATATGCGCTCGGCATCATGAAATTATTACTTTAAAAAAGCAGTTTTATACTTGTGGGTGTTGATGACACAGCTTTGCAACAGTTGATATTCTAGTTCCAAGCATGTTTTACTCAATATAGGTCAGGCCTGGGCAATTATTTTGACTCAGGGGCCAAATTTAGAGAAAAAAATGTGTCTGGGGGCCGGTATATCTATTTTTAGGAAAACTAATACAAAACCTCACAATAAAGTTTGATTGAATGCTAAAAATGTTATGACAGACCGCCTTAAAAACGGAATGGAATTTTATTTTTTTCTATGAACGATAAAACCCTGAAATTTAGAACATATGAACGTCACACCCCCTCTCAATCGACATATTTTGCAATCAAACCAAATGCAACAAACACAGCGAAATATGAACGTGAAGGGTGAAAAAACCAAAAAGATCTACAATCTGATATATGTGATATATCACTAAGCTTTAGAACTTCCTTGTAAAAATCTCCTTCCACGTCCGTCCCTGACACCCGCATTTCAGGCTGGCCGCTCTGGAAACACTCTGTGGAAACGCTCCCCACCCACACCACCAGCCACACCCTAAGATTTTTTGTTAAAATAAAGCCAATAATGCAATTTTTTCTGGTCCCCTTTATTTAGAAAAGTATCGAAAAGTACCGAAAAGTATCAAAATAATATATTGGTATCAGGACAACACTAGTTACTAAAATATCATGCAAAATCGCAGATTCCAACCATTGAAATATGTTGTATAGTTCAAGACTTATGGTAATTTGAAAACATCACTACACATCATAATGGCAGCTACATTTTCCATCTTAAAGATCTAAAAAAAAATATTTGGGAATGTCCGGCGGGCCAGATTGAAAAGCTTAACGGGCCGCATGTGGCCCCCGGGCCTTAATTTGCCCAGGTCTGATATAGATCATAAAATCTCAGCAACAAGCTGTGATATCTTTTTGAGATCATTTAGGACCAAAACCCTTAAAACAAGTAAAACACTCTAACATCAAATCTGCTTAGTGAGAAGAATTATCTTATCAGACAGAAAATAAGCAATTATCACCCTTATTTGAGATATTTAATCTTACTTAGATTTCAGTTTTTGCATTGTGGAACGCTCCTGAGTGGAGAGATGAGTTTTGCACGTGAAGCACGAGCAACCAAAAAGTTGGCGCACATGGACCAAGTCGAGGAAGGAATGAAGGGAATTCCTCGAGAAATCCCAACAGGAATTTGCTTTAGGATATATTTCAGCTATTTGAAAGCGTAAACCAAGAACAACATACACTGTTCACTTCTGAAGGGTTTGAAACTAAGTTGATTATTCATACTTAAATGTATTTCAAACTACACGTTTATTTCAGTTGAATACTTTTATAACACTCGTCTTGACCTACAGAACGTTTAATTCGGATTTACGTATTTTCCGGATTATAAAGCGCACTGCCGATGAGCGAGTCTATTTAGGTGAATTTTCATACATAAGGTGCATTGAAGGAATCATATTATTGAGTTTGCGTTTATTTGGAACATGCATGCACGCAACATGATGCATCACCATTTCCAGTTTCTCTATTCAACATGTTCGAAAAGGAGTAGGAAGAAGCAGAGTTTATTTAATCCTACCCCTTTTCCTTCGCATAGCAGATGTTCACTTCCTGTTCTCAATTTATTCACAATATACTCCATAAGTCATAACAATAGAAATAGACAAATACAAATGAGTGAAGTACCGTATTTTTCGGAGTATAAGTTGCACCTGCCGAAAATGCATAACAAAGAAGGAAAAAAAACATATATAGGTCGCACTGGAGTATAAGTCGCATTTTTGGGGGAAATGTATTTGATAAAAGCCAACACCAAGAATAGACATTTGAAAGGCAATTTAAAATAAATAAAGAATAGTGAACAACAGGCTGAATAAGTGTACGTTATATGAGGCATAAATAACCAACTGAGAACGTGCCTGGTATGTTAACGTAACATATTATGGTAAGAGTCATTCAAATAACTATAACATATAGAACATGCTATACGTTTACCAAACAATCTGTCACTCCTAATCGCTAAATCCCATGAAATCTTATACGTCTAGTCCAGGGGTCGGCAACCCGCGGCTCCGGAGCCGCATGCGGCTCCTTGACCACTCTGATGCGGCTCAGCTACATACATGCCGACCCCCCCGATTTTCCCAGGAGACTTATGGATCTCAGTGTCTCTCATAGATTACTCCCAGGGAAAAAATAATCCTATTTACACTCTAATTACTAAATAAAGGGCGTGCCCTAATTGCACTGCAGTAATTGTCCTCTATAGCATACATACAGCGTGCCAGTCCAGCCACATGTTCCATGTTGTTATTAATTGCACACACAGGAGACAGCAAAGCATACTTACTCATCAGCCACACAGCTTACACTGACGGTAGCCGTATCAAACAACTTTAACACTGTTACCTTACAAATATGCGCCACACTGTGAACCCACACCAAAAAAGAATGAAAAACATATTTCTGGAGAACATCCCACCGTAACACAACATAAACACAACACAACCATTACCCAGAATCCCATGCAGCCCTAACTCTTCCGGTCTACATTATACACCCCCGCTACCACCAAATCCCCCCACACATCAACCCCCCCCCCCCTCTCCGTGCGTTGGTTGAGCGGAAGAGTTAGGGCTGCATGGGATTCTGGGTATTGGCACCGTCAGTGTAAGATGTGTGGCTGCTGAGTTAGTACGCCTTGCTGTCACTTACGTGAGCAAGCTGAAATTGCATTCTACGTGTGGTTGAACAGGTACACTGTTAGGGCAGACTGTAGAGGGCGCCAAATGCAGTGTCACCACGCCCTGATATTCGGGAGTCTCCCGGGAAAAATGAGAGGGTTGGCAAGTATGACGCTATCAAGTGCCATTCATTCAAAACTCGCGGGCTGCACTAACATCAAATTTCCACATTAAAGTGCGTGCCGGTGCGTGTGTCGGAGACCCCTGGTTAACATAGCACAAAGCGTTTAAGCTTTGTATGCGGTGTTTTTCATTTTAAATTTTTAAAAATTTTTTGTGGCTCCCATTACTTTCTTTAATTTGTGAAACTTGCCAAAATGGCTCTTTGAGTGGTAAAGGTTGCCGACCCCTGGTCTAGTCTCTTACGTGAATGAGCTAAATAATATTATTTGATATTTTACGCTAATGTGTTAATAATTTCACACATAAGTCGCTCCTGAGTATAAGTCGCACCCCCGGCCAAACTATGAAAAAAACTGTGATTTATAGTCCGAAAAATACGATAATTTATATTTCATATGGTGAGATGAGTAAGATTATTTAGAAAATGAATGGATGGATGAGATACATTCTGAATGTTTATCATGGTTCTTCTTCTTTGTACTTTGTAAACACTTTAAGTTTGAAGAGTTTCTTGAAGTGGATCATATTAGTACATTGTTGGATTGCTTTGCTTAATCCATTCCATCATTTAATTCCACATACTGATATACTGACGGTCTTAAGTGTTGTACGTGCGTACAAATGTTTTAAATAAAAATGTTCTCTAAGATTATATTTCTCTTTTATTGAGAAGAATTGTTGTATATTCTTGGGTAGCAGATTGTAGTTTATTATTATTATTATATTATTATGATACAAATGTTGCATATATCAGTGTTTTTCAACCTTTTCTGAGTTTAAGCACATTTTTTTCATTGAAAAAATCCAGAGGGACACTGTGAGTAGAAAACATAAAAAAGTGAAACTCCGTAACCAAAAAGTCGTTCTCGCAATTGTTTGATATGAATTCAAAGCATAACCAAGCATGCGTCATTATAGCTCTTGTCTCAAAGTAGGTGTACTGTCACGACCTGTCACATCACGCCCTGACTTATTTTGAGTTTTTTGCCGTTTTCCTGTGTGTAGTGTTTTAGTTCTTGTCTTGCGCTCTTATTTTGGTGTTTATTGTCATGTACGGATGTACTTTGTGGACGCCGTCTGCTCCCCACGCTGTAAGTCTTTGCTGTCGTCCAGCATTCTGTTTTTGTTTACTTTGCAGCCAATCCAGTTTTGCATAGCCATCCTTAAGCTTCAATGCCTTTTCTGAGCGGCACTCGCCTTTTGTTTATTTTTGGTTTAAGCATTAGATACCTTTAAGCATTAGAGACCACAAGTGTCTCAAAGGGCTGCACAAGCCACAACGACATCCTGGGCTCAGATCCCACATCAGGGCAAGAAAAAACTCAACCTAATGGGATAACAATGAGAAACCTTGTTTATGTGTACTGTTTGTTTATGTGTACTGTTTGTTTTATGTGTACTGTTTGTTTGTGTACTGTTTGTTTATGTGTACTGTTTGTTTTATGTGTACTGTTTGTTTATGTGTACTGTTTGTTTTATGTGTACTGTTTGTTTTATGTCTACTGTTTGTTTATGTGTACTGTTTGTTTGTGTACTGTTTGTTTTATGTGTACTGTTTGTTTATGTGTACTGTTTGTTTATGTGTACTGTTTGTTTTATGTGTACTGTTTGTTTTATGTGTACTGTTTGTTTTATGTGTACTGTTTGTTTTATGTGTACTGTTTGTTTTATGTGTACTGTTTGTTTATGTGTACTGTTTGTTTATGTGTACTGTTTGTTTATGTGTACTGTTTGTGTATGTGTACTGTTTGTTTTATGTGTACTGTTTGTTTATGTGTACTGTTTGTTTTATGTGTACTGTGTTTTATGTGTACTGTGTTTTATGTGTACTGTGTGTTTTATGTGTACTGTTTGTTTTATGTGTACTCTTTGTTTAATGTGTACTGTATGTTGTTTTATGTGTACTGTGTGTTTTATGTGTATTGTGTGTTTTGTGTATACTGTATGTTGTTTTATGTGTACTGTGTGTTTTATGTGTACTGTACTGTGTGTTTTATGTGTAATGTGTTTTATGTGTACTCTTTGTTTCATGTGTACTGTGTGTTTTATGTGTACTGTGTGTTTCATGTGTATTGTTTGTTTTATGTGTACTGTTTGTTGTTTTTTGTGTACTGTTTGTTGTTTTATGTGTACTGTTTGTTTTTTTGTGTACTGTTGTTTTATGTGTACTGTTTGTTGTTTTATGTCTACTGTGTTTAATGTGTATTGTGTGTTTTATGTGTACTGTCTGTTTTATGTGTACCGTGTGTTTATGTGTACTGTTTGTTGTTTCATGTGTACTGTTTGTTGTATGTGTAATGTTTGTTTTATGTGTACTGTTTGTTGTTTTATGTGTAATGTTTGTTTTATGTGTACTGTTTGTTGTTTCATGTGTACTGTGTGTTTAATGTGTACTGTTTGTTGTATGTGTAATGTTTGTTTTATGTGTACTGTTTGTTGTTTCATGTGTACTGTGTGTTTTTATGTGTAATGTTTGTTGTATGTATACTGTGTGTTTAATATGTACTGTGTTTTATGCGTATTGTGTGTTTTATGTGTATTGTGTGTTTTATGCGTACTGTGTGTATTATTTTTGTACTCTGATTTATGTGTACTGTTTTATTTTGCTGTACTGTGTTTTGTGTAGTGTTTTTTAAGTGTACTGTTTGTTGTTTAATGTGTACTGTGTGTTTTACGTGTACTGTGTTTTATGTTGCTGTACTGTGTTTTATGTGTACTCTTTGTTGTTTTATGTGTACTGTGTGTTTTACGTGTACTGTGTTTTATGTTGCTGTACTGTGTTTTATGTTGAGTCTTTGTTGTTTTAGGTGTACTGTGTGTTTGTGTGTACTGTGTGTTTTACTTGTACTGTGTGTTTGTGTGTACTGTGTGTTTTATGTGTACTGTGAGACGTCAACATGTGTCTCTTCTTGCAAGAATACACCCACAAAGACAACAATTTGGGGTCTTCCAGTCCAGCAAGAAGAAAAGTTGCCATTACAAGAAGACAATTTCGGACCGTCTGATGTGAAGTTGTAAAAATTTGGTGTATTTTTGGTTCGTCTCCTGACTTTTTTCCCCTCGCTCTTCTTTTCCCTCCTTTTCCCTACCCTTGTGGTCATTTCTTGTGCAGATCTTCACGGCTCTGCCTCCGCTCACGCTGGGAATATTCGAGCGCTCCTGTCGGAAAGAAAACATGCTGAAGTACCCCGAGCTGTACAAAACCTCCCAGAATGCAATGGGCTTCAACACCAAGGTAAAGGCACTGAACTGTTTTCATTGGTGGAGGGAGGCGTGTCTTGTTAAGATGACAATAGAGATGTCTTCCAGGGCGGGTCACAGCGGGCTCCTGTACGCTCCTCACAGGCGTGGTGACCTGCTCAGTGCGGCGTGGAGGTGATTAGAGAGCGATTGGCCACGGGGTCAGGGGCAGGCAAGGTCAGACGGCTGCAAGGCTTTGGGGGAGAGCAGGAAGATTCAGGGGGAGGTGAAGAAGAGCGTGTGCCGGCGTTTGTTTAAATCAGAGCATCTAGCCGCATTCTCTGGAAATACAATCAAGAAAAAAGTGCAAATATGGAGTAAAAAAGGCAAGAAAATGTTGATATAATGATACTAATAATAACACGCTTTGTCACTGGCTGTAAAAACACAAAGTTTTGTACAACCTCATTTTAGATGGGGGGCCACATGGAGAAAAATCTACTCCCAAGTGGGCCGGACTGGTAAAATCACGGCACGATAACTTAAAAATAAAGACAACTTCAGATTGTTTTCTTTGTTTAAAGATAGAACAAGCACATGCTGAAAATGTACAAATCATAATGGTTTTTTTGGGGGTTTTTTTACACTTACCGTATTTTTCGGAGTATAAGTCGCACTTGCTGAAAATGCATAATAAAAAAGGAAAAAAACATATAAGTCGCACAAACTATGAAAAAAAACTGCGACTTATAGTCCGAAAAATACGGCACATGTTAAAAGTTAAAGTACCAATGATTGTCACACACACACTAGGTGTGGCGAAATTATTATCTGCATTTGACCCATTACCCTTGGTCTCCCCCTGGGAGGTGAGGGGAGCAGTGAGCAGCAGCGGTGGCCGCGCCCGGGAATCATTTTTGGTGATTTAACCCCCAATTCCAACCCTTCATGCTGAGTGCAAAGCAGGGAGGTAATGGCTCTCATTTTTATAGTCTTTGGTGTGACTCGGTTTGAACTCGCAACAAATAGTATTCTACCTTTATTTGTCGTTATTTATACTCTCTGAATAAATGATGTGATATTGTTCATCAGTCAACTCATTTTCAATATATCAAGATAAAAAAAATATCAAAATCAAACTACAGGATTATATTTATGTAGTTTGTTAATTTTCCTCGCCTGGTGCACTAACATGTGGTTTATTTTATTTTTACTAATGTAGCATCATCTACAAAGATACAAATAATTGCTATTGTGACATCTAGTGGACACATTTAGAACAGCTGTTTCTTTCATTTTTTAAAATTTCCGCTCATTTTTATACTTAGTTAAAAAAGTTAAATTGTTACACACACTAGGTGTGGCGAAATTATTATCTGCATTTGACCCATTACCCTTGATCACCCCCTGGGAGGCGAGGGGAGCAGTGAGCAGCAGCAGTGGCCGCGCCCGGGAATCATTTTTGGTGATTTAACCCCCAATTCCAACCCTTGATGCTGAGTGCCAAGCAGGGAGGTAATGGCTCTCATTTTTATAGTCTTTGGTGTGACTCGGTTTGAACTCGCAACAAATAGTATTCTACCTTTATTTGTCGTTATTTATACTTTCTGAATAAATGATGTGATATTGTTCATCAGTCAACTCATTTTCAATATATCAAGATAAAAAAAAAATATCAAAATCAAACTACAGGATTATATTTATGTAGTTTGTTAATTTTCCTCGCCTGGTGCACTAACGTGTGGTTTATTTTATTTTTACTAATGTAGGATCATCTACAAAGATACAAATAATTGCTATTGTGACATCTAGTGGACACATTTAGAACAGCTGTTTCTTTCATTTTTTTAAATTTCCGCTCATTTTTATACTTAGTTAAAAAAGTTAAATTGTCACACACACACTAGGTGTGGCGGAATTATTATCTGCATTTGACCCATTACCCTTGGTCACCCCCTGGGAGGCGAGGGGAGCAGTGAGCAGCAGCGGTGGCCGCGCCCGGGAATCATTTTTGGTGATTTAACCCCCAATTCCAACCCTTGATGCTGAGTGCCAAGCGGGGAGGTAATGGCTCTCATTTTTATAGTCTTTGGTGTGACTCGGTTTGAACTCGCAACAAATAGTATTCTACCTTTATTTGTCGTTATTTATACTTTCTGAATAAATGATGTGGTATTGTTCATCAGTCAACTCATTTTCAATATATCAAGATAAAAAAAATAATATCAAAATCAAACTACAGGATTATATTTATGTAGTTTGTTAATTTTCCTCGCCTGGTGCACTAACATGTGGTTTATTTTATTTTTACTAATGTAGGATCATCTACAAAGATACAAATAATTGCTATTGTGACATCTAGTGGACACATTTAGAACAGCTGTTTCTTTCATTTTTAAAAATTTCCGCTCATTTTTATACTTAGTTAAAAAAGTGAAATTGTCACACACACACTAGGTGTGGCGAAATTATTATCTGCATTTGACCCATTACCCTTGGTCTCCCCCTGGGAGGCGAGGGGAGCAGTGAGCAGCAGCAGTGGCCGCGCCCGGGAATCATTTTTGGTGATTTAACCCCCAATTCCAACCCTTGATGCTGAGTGCCAAGCAGGGAGGTAATGGGTCCCATTTTTATAGTCTTTGGTATGACTTGGCTGGGGTTTGAACTCATGACCTCAGGGCGGACACTCTAACCACAAGGCCACTGAGCAGGTGCAAACTCATCCCGCGGGCCGGATAAAACCTGTTGGCCGTACGTTTGACACCCCTGGCCTACATCGTATTGGTTTTCGGCTTTATTTTTTAGAAAATGTAAAAAGGCCTCATGCAAGTCCTTTTGTTTTGAGTTTGCGGACCTGCAGGAAAAAGACTCGAAATAGTCGGGATGACATTAGCAGAACTTTCCCATCATTTTGCAACACACAGTCTGACTTAGTTTAGTTTATTATTTCTTCGGTCAGTGGTCAACAAAATAAACAAACAGTTTTACATAAACAAACAGTTTTCATGAATTGAAAATGTTGCAGACCGAAAGGGTTTAGGCTGAAGTTGAACACAAGATGAACTTCCAAAAATTATGAAATTTCCTTTGCACAACATATTATGAATACACCTAATACACAACATAAACACTGTTCAGTTATATACACAGTAAGGCATGTCAAATATCCTTGTACACGTGTTAAACCTTTGTACCAATTATATACTATATACAAACAATTATTATTTATATCCCACATTTAGTTTGTAATTAACATTGATCATAGTATTAACTACTGTGTTGCTTCAAGAGTGATATATTTCTTCAAGACATTGGTCTTAAAGTGTTTTTTAAATGTGTGAATGGAACTGGAACATTTTAAGGAATCATCCAACTTTGTGACGACACATGAACTGTCTTTCGCTGTATCGTTAACAAACAGACTTTATAATCACAACAACTTCCTTGGAACGTGACTTAACTCTTAATGAAGTTTCTTGGATATAAGCGGCACCATGAACTAAGCATTTTATTGGAAACTAAAGACTCATCTAATGTATTGATTGTTTTTCTAAAAAAAATATTCAACATTAAAATATGTTTTTACAAGTAATATGGAATGTATTCAGTCAGTGAAGCATTATTTCTGTGTACAAAAAGTTGGTGTTCTTAAAATGTTACAATTACATGCTGTGAAATATTTTTATGGAGATATTTAAACGTGTTATTTAAAAAAAATAGCATCTATGTGTAATTATTTTTGTAATACTTTTTTAGTGGATTTAAAGTCTAATCTGTGTCTCTAAGCAGAACTAATTCAACTAGTGGCCTGGGGGCCAAATACGGCTCCTGAATGACATCATTCCGGCCCCCAAATTCAGTTAAAAATTCGGGAGACTAACATTTTTGCAGCAGATTCCTAAAAACAGTGGACATGTGTTGTCTAGAGCAGTGGTTCTTAACCTGGGTTCGATCGAACCCTAGGGGTTCGGTGAGTCGGGCTCAGGGGTTCGGCGGAGGTCAAGACACACCCGACTCATCGTTTGAATACAAACTTCTCCCTATCGGCGTATTACGGATACGGCACCAGCAGAAGTCAGACTGATTTGCAGGTGTGTAATTTGTTGTGAGTTTATGCACTGTGTTGGTTTTGTTCTTTGAACAAGGTGATGTTCATGCACGGTTCATTTTGTGCACCAGTAAAAAAACATGGTAACACTTTAGTATGGGGAACATATTCACCATTAATTAGTTGCTTATTAACATGCAAATTAGTAACATATTGGCCCTTAACTTGTCATTATTAAGTACTTATTAATGCCTTATTCTGCATGGCCTTATCATAACCCTAACCCTCTAACCCTGGTCCTAACCCTCTAACCGTAACCAAATAACTCGAAATTAAGTCTTTGTTACTTAGAATATGTTCCCCATACTAATGTGTTACCAAAAACATATAACTTTGTCTTGAATTTGAAAAAAAACACATTTTTATTTTTCACTAAAGAAGGGTTCGGTGAATGCGCATATGAAACTGGTGGGGTTCGGTACCTCCAACAAGGTAAAGAACTACTGGTCCAGAGGAACCTGGACCACTGTGAACACGTCGGCATATCCTTGCATTGACATTTGAACCTTGCCAGCAAATGTAGTACTCTGGGGTCCAAACTTGTGATTTACATAACTGAGGCGTTCATCAAGGAAGCCCTCTAGGTCAGTGGTTCTTAACCTTGTTGGAGGTACCGAACCCCACCAATTTCATATGCGCATTCACCGAACCCTTCTTTAGTGAAAAAAATTAATAAAAATGTTTTCAAATTCAAGACAAAGTTATGTTTTTGGTAACACTTTAGTATGGGGAACATATTCTAAGTAACAAAGACTTAATTTAGAGTTATTTGGTTAGGGTTAGAGGGTTAGGGTCAGGATTAGAGGGTCAGAGTTATAATAAGGCCATGCCGAATAAGGCATTAATAAGTACTTAATAATGACTAATTAAGAGCCAATATGTTACTAATTTGCATGTTAATAAGCAACTAATTAATGGTGAATATGTTCCCCATACTAAAGTGTTACCATGTTTTATTACTGGTGCACAAAATGAACCGTGCATGAACGTCACCTTGTTCAAACAACAAAACCAACACAGTGCATAAACTCACAACAAATTACACACCTGCAAACCAGTCAGCTGTTGCCGTATCCGTAATACGCCGATAGGGAGAAGTTTGTATTTACACGATGAGTCGGGTGTGTCTTGACCTCCGCCAAACCCCTGAGCTTGACTCACCGAACCCCTAGGGTTCGATCGAACCCAGGTTAAAAACCACTGCTCTAGGTCCTCTCCTTTCTGTCAGTTATTTATGTCACGTCATTTATGGAACTCAGGGTTTGCAATAGTGTAAGAAATAGAAATCAGTTGCATTGTTAGCCACCTGGAGACCCCCGGACTGTTGAACAACTTAAGCTGTACATCAAGCAAGAATGGGAAAGAATTCCACCTGAAAAGTTTCAAAAATGTGTCTCCTCAGTTCTCAAACGTTTACTGAGTGTTGTTAAAAGGAAAGGCCATGTAACACAGTGGTAAAATTGACCCTTTGCCAACTTTTTTGCAATGTGTTGCTGCCATTAAATTCTAAGCTAATGATGATGTGGGAAAAAAAAATGACGTTTCTCAGTTGGAACATTAAATATCTTGTCTATTCAATTGAATATAAGTTGAAAAGGATTAGCAAATCATTGTATTCTGTTTTTATTTACCATTTACACAACGTGCCAACTTCACTGGTTTTGGGTTTTGTATATGAGGTATAGAAAATGAATATCTTAAATGGAGTGAATTTTCATCAGTTTTAGTACTCAAATCTGTGTCATTTTTTTAGATTAAAGGCCTACTGAAACCCATTACTACCGACCACGCAGTCTGATAGTTTATATATCAATGATGAAATCTTAACATTATAACACATGCCAATACGGCCGGGTTAACTTATAAAGTGACATTTTAAATTTGCCGCTAAACTTCCGGTTCGAAACGCCTCTGAGGATGACGTATGCGCGTGACGTAGACCGGCGAACACGGGTATGCCTTCCACATTGAAGCCAATACGAAAAAGCTCTGTTTTCATTTCATAATTCCACAGTATTCTGGACATCTGTGTTCGTGAATCTGTTTCAATCATGTTCATTGCATTATGGAGAAGGAAGCTGAGCAAGCAAAGAAGAAAGTTGTCGGTGCGAAATGGACGTATTTTTCGAACGTAGTCAGCCACAACAGTACACAGCCGGCGCTTCTTTGTTTACATTCCCGAAAGATGCAGTCAAGATGGAAGAACTCGGATAACAGAGACTCTAACCAGGAGGACTTTTGATTTGGAGACACAGACGCCTGTAGAGAACTGGGACAACACAGACTCTTACCAGGATTACTTTGATTTGGATGACAAAGACGCAGACGTGCTACTGTGAGTATGCAGCTTTGGCTTTTTTTTGCGTATGTACGTAACTTTTTTTAAATATATAAGCTTTATGAACCTTGGGTTAGGTGAACGGTCTTTTGGGCTGAGTGATTGTGTGTGTTGATCAGGTGTTTGAATTGTATTGGCGTGTTCTATGGAGCTAGGAGCTAGCAGAGGAGCTAGGAGCTAGCATAACACGTACCGTACCGTACGTGCGCGTCACGTACGTAACTTTTTAAAAATATATAAGCTTTATGAACCTTGGGTTAGGTAAACGGTCTTTTGGGCTGAGTGATTGTGTGTGTTGATCAGGTGTTTGAATTGTATTGGCGTGTTCTATGGAGCTAGGAGCTAGCAGAGGAGCTAGGAGCTAGCATAACAAACACGCAGGTGTTTTTATGCAGGATTAATTTGTGGCATATTAAATATAAGCCTGGTTGTGTTGTGGCTAATAGAGTATATATATGTCTTGTGTTTATTTACTGTTGTAGTCATTCCCAGCTGAATATCAGGTCACCCCCGGCTCTCACAGCATCTTCCCTATCTGAATAGCTTCAACTCCCCACTAGTCCTTCACTTGCACTTTACTCATCCACAAATTTTTCATCCTCGCTCAAATTAATGGGGAAATTGTCGCTTTCTCGGTCCGAATCTCTCTCACTTCATGCGTCCATCATTGTAAACAATAGGGAACTTTGCGTATATGTTCAACTGACTACGTCACGCTACTTCCGGTAGGGGCAAGCCTTTTTTTTAATCAGATACCAAAAGTTGCAATCTTTATCGTCGTTGTTCTATACTAAATCCTTTCAGCAAAAATATGGCAATATCGCGAAATGATCAAGTATGACACATAGAATAGATCTGCTATCCCCGTTTAAATAAAAAAAATTCATTTCAGTAGGCCTTTAAGATTAAAGTACCAATGATTGTCACACACATTTTTTTGACCCTTTTTTCCCTTCAATATTGAACTTTGTTTAAGAGTCACTTTATGGAAGAAGCTTTTTGTTGAGTTAGTGTGTTGAGGTGAGAGGAGGCGGTGAGCAAAGTTGTCTACTTTGTTAGAACCTGAGCTCAAAACATGTTTTTATGCGGCCATGGACTGTCACCTATCCTCTCTTAACCCGGTTCCTCCTCACCCCCCCCTGGTTATTTACTCCGTCATTATTGTAAAGCCCGCTTTTTCTCTTGCACTGAAAAGACATGCTAAGTGGACAATTCATGCAAGATTATGCAGAGATCCCACTGTGACCAGAAATGAAGGTTTATTGATTGAATGGTCTTGTTTGCGCCCCTACTGGGTGCAAGCTGAGTTTGCCACTGGGAGGCTGATTGCCATGAATGTGTTTGCCCAATGAGCGATCATTTAGGCACCAGGGAAGGACCGCTGAGGAAGCGGTTTGTTTGTTTTGCCAGCCCTCACTTTGGGGTGTTGGATACTTGGCACACAAGGTGAAGTCACTCTGGGAGGAGGACATGACCACAAAGGACAATGTGCACAACGACACTATTCAACCAGCGGCCCATTAATGACTTCTGACTGGCCCATGACTTCAATTCCATATTTAAAACAGCAGAGCACTCCTGTCATGGAGAGGATCTTTGACTAGTGTTTTTGCAGTCGGTCCTGAAACACGACATAGCACCGTAGTGATTCTCAAAGCGCTTCGCTAGCGACAGAGTAGTGTTGTCCCGATACCAATATTTTGGTACCGGTACCAAAATGTATGTATGTAATTTTTGAAGCTTTTCAGGTGGAATTATTTCCCATTCTTGCTTGATGTACAGCTTAAGTTGTTCAACAGTGCGGGGGTCTCCGTTGTGGTATTTTAGGCTTCATATTGCGCCACACATTTTCAATGGGAGACAGGTCTGGACTACAGGCAGGCCAGTCTAGTACCCACACTATTTTACTATGGCTTGGCATTGTCTTGCTGAAATAAGCAGGGGCGTCCATGATAACGTTGCTTGGATGGCAACATATGTTGCTCCAAAACCTGTATGTACCTTTCAGCATTAATGGCGCCTTCACAGATGTGTAAGTTACCCATGGCTTGGGCACTAATACACCCCCATACCATCACACATGCTGGCTTTTCAACTTTGCACCGATAACAATCCGGATGGTTCTTTTCCTCTTTGGTCCGGAGGACACAACGTCCACAGTTTCCGAAAACAATTTGAAATGTGGACTCGTCAGACCACAGACCACTTGTACACTTTGTATCAGTCCATCTTAGATGAGCTCAGGCCTAGCGAAGACGGTGGCGTTTCTGAGTGTTGTGGATAAATGGCTTTCGCTTTGCATAGTAGAGTTTTAACTTGCACTTGCAGATGTAGCGACCAACTGTATTTACTGACAGTGGTTTTCTGAAGTGTTCCTGAGCCCATGTGGTGATATCCTTTACACACTGATGTCGCTTTTTGATGCAGTACCGCCTGAGGCATCGAAGGTCATGGGCATTCAATGTTGGTTGTCAGCTTTGCCGCTTACATGCAGTGATTTCTCCAGATTCCTTGAAACTTTTGATGATATTACGGACCGTGGATGATGAAATCCTAAATTCCTTGCAATAGCTGGTTGAGAAATGTTGTTCTTAAACAATTTGCTCAGGCATTTGTTGACAAAGTGGTGACCCTCGGCTCATCCTTGTTTGTGAATGACTGAGCATTTCATGGAAGCTGCTTTTATACCCAATCATGGCACCCACCTGTTCCCAATGAGCCTGTTCACCTGTGGGATGTTCCAAATAACTGATGAGCATTCCTCAACTTTCTCAGTCTTTTTTGCCCCTTGTGCCAGCTTTTTTGAAACACGTTGCAGGCATCAAATTCCAAATGAGCTAATATTTGCAAAGAATAACAAAGTTTTCCCGTTCGAACGTTAAATATCTTGTCTTTGCCGTCTATTCAATTGAATATAAGTTGAAAAGGATTAGCAAATCATTGTATTCTGTTTTTATTTACCATTTACACAACGTGCCAACTGCACTGGTTTTGGGCTTTGTATTATTACGCAGAAAATTTGTTTTATTTTTACTCTTTCCATATCTATTTTATGTATTTGTATTTGTGTTTGACTTTCTCTTCTACTGTTACCAAATATCATTTTAGTTTTACTGAGTTTCAAAGAACCCTTTTTTGTCAACACATCGCATCATCTCAAAGTTGGTAGCAGTCATGGCGCCCCTGTGGTCACATGACTGCCGTTATTTTCAAGTTTTACGATGGACAGTTGCGCAGAATAGGTGGAAAGCATCATTCCTCAATTCCGCGCTGCCAGAAAGAGGCCAAAGATGACAAATGTGAGCGTTTATTTTGAAGTTGTGGTTGTCAATTTCGCTGTAACAACATCATCTTGGTCCAGTATGGAGATTTATTATTTTTTTCAAGGCAGAAAACATTTCACGCTAATTTAAGGCTACATGGGCCATTAGTGTTTCACTTGGCACAGGCTTTGTAGAATGTATATTTGAAGCAAGTTTGCTTTAGGGGGGAGGATTTCACGCGGAGGGATCATCCTTACGCACACAATCTTTGCTCCACACTCTTTAATGACCTTCCACAGAGAACAGTGGGAGTGTGTCCACACCTCGCCCGTTATTTAGCTCTCACCCGAAAGGGCGGCGTCTTCGTTCGATAAGACAAGATACAAAATGTAGTAGGAGTTGGTAGAACCTCGCCATGAAGGATAATGATAAATACAAGATAAAGTAAAAACAAAGTATGTAATAATTCACTACAAATAATGGACGGCTTCTATGTTAGCTACCTTTCTTTGTTTATAATGTATATTTTCTGCTGGATCTACTCTCTATTTTATGCTGCAGCTGTTACATATACTGTAATATTGGACATAGTAATTGTTATATATTGTATATATTATATAACAATATAATATAATATAATATAATAATATAATACATCAGTATATATTATATACTGTATATATAATATGTAAATATTGCATATGTTATATTTTATATTGCTACTGTGGTACATTTTTAGTCTACTTTATACCTGCAATATCCTTTCCATCCTTACCCTTTCCATCCTTTGTAACTGAGCTCCTGTGTGGAACAATTTCCCTTGTGGATCAATAAAGTTTGTCTAAGTCTAATTATTTAAACAAATTCATCTTTTACCTGGAAAAAAAATTTTTATTATCCACCAAGCGGGTCATTGCTGTAAAATATTTTTATTGATATTAAAATAATACATATTACATATTTATTAAAAATAAAATATAAAAGCAATTTAAATGTAATGAAAATACACTTTATAAAGAGATTCTCCCAGCGAGGTATTTTTGATTGTAAAATAACAAATTCATAGATTAAAAAAACTACCAAAATATATTATTGAATAAAAACTAATCACATTTCAAAAATTCATTATAAAACCATATAAATATTACATTTAAAAAAATATTTATAAATATTAAATTACAGTAAATTAGAAATACTTTAAAAAAAAAATCACATCCATTTATTACATGCACATTGATTTTAAAATAATACATAATACATATTTATTAAAAATAAAATATAAAGGCAATTTAAATGTGATGAAAATACACACTTTATAAAGAAATACTGGGTTTTGTCAATAAACTCCCAGCTTGTTATTTTTGATCGTAAAATAACAGATTAAAAAAACTACCAAAATATATTGTTGAATAAAAAATAATCACATTTCAAAATTCATTATAAAACCCTATAAATATAAAATTATAAAAATATTTATAAATATCAAATTACAGTAAATTAGAAATACTTAAAAAAAAAAAAAATCACATCCATTTATTACATGCACATTGATATTAAAATAATACATATTACATATTTATTTAAAAAAAAACATAAAGGCAATTTAAATGTGATGAAAATACACTTTATAAAGAAATGTCTGTTTTATCAATAAACTCCCAGCTAGGTATTTTTCATCGTAAAATAACAAATACATAGATTCAAAAAACTACCAAAATATATTATTGAATAAAAAAAACCACATTTCAAAATTCACTACAAAACCTTATAAATATTAAATCATAAAAATATTTATAAATATCAAATTACAGTAAATTAGAAATACTTAACAAAAAAATCACATCCATTTATTACATGCACATTGATATTAAAATAATACATATTACATATTTATTAAAAATTAAATATAAAGGCAATTTAAATGTGATGAAAATACACTTTATAAAGAAATGTCTGTGTTTTGTCAATAAACTCCCAGCTAGGTATTTTTGATTATAAAATAACAAATACATAGATTAAAAAAACTACCAAAATATATTATTGAATACAAAATAATCACATTTCAAAATTCATTGTAAAACCCTATAAATATTAAATTATAAAAATATTTATAAATATCAAATTATAGTAAATTAGAAATACTTTAAAAAAAATCACATCCATTTATTACATGCACATTGATATTAAAATAATACATATAACATATTTATTAAAAATAAAATATAAAGGCAATTTAAATGTGATGAAAATACACACTTTATAAAGAAATACTGTGTTTTGTCAATAAACTCCCAGCTAGGTATTTTTGATTGTAAAATAACAAATACATAGATTAAAAAAACTACCAAAATATATTGAGTAAAAAAAAAATCACATTTCAAAATTCACTATAAAACCCTATAAATATTAAATTATAAAAATATTTATAAATATCAAATTATAGTAAATTAGAAATACTTTTAAAAAATCACATCCATTTATTACATGCACATTGATATTAAGATAATACATATTACATATTTATTAAAAATAAAATATGAAGGCAATTTAAATGTGATGAAAATACACTTTATAAAGAAATACTGTTTTGTCAATAAACTCCCAGCTAGGTATTTTGGATCGTAAAATAACAAATAAATAGATTCAAAAAACTACCAAAATATATTATTGAATAAAAAATAATCACATTTCAAAATTCATTGTAAAACCCTATAAATATTAAATTATAAAAATATTTATAAATATCAAATTACAATAAATTAGAAAAACTTTTTTTTTTTAAATCACATCCATTTATTACATGCACATTGATATTAAAATAATACATATTACATATTTATTTAAAAAAAAACATAAAGGCAATTTAAATGTGATGAAAATACACTTTATAAAGAAATGTCTGTCGCTACCAAAATATATTATTGAGTAAAAAATAATCACATTTCAAAATTCACTATAAAACCCTATAAATATTAAATTATAAAAATATTTATAAATATAAAATTATAGTAAATTAGAAATACTTAACAAAAAAATCACATCCATTTATTACATGCACATTGATATTAAAATAATACATATTACATATTTATTAAAAATAAAATATAAAGGCAATTTTAATGTGATGAAAACACACACTTTATAAAGAAATGTCTGTGTTTTGTCAATAAACTCCCAGCTAGGTATTTTTGATCATAAAATAACAAATACATAGATTAAAAAAACTACCAAAATATATTATTGAATTAAAAAAAAAATCACATTTCAAAATTCACTATAAAACCCTATAAATATTAAATTATAAAAATATTTATAAATATCAAATTATAGTAAATTAGAAATACTTAAAGAAAATCACATCCATTTATTACATGCACATTGATATTAAAATAATACATATTACATATTTATTAAAAATAAAATATAAAGGCAATTTAAATGTGATGAAAATACACACTTTATAAAGAAATACTGTGTTTTGTCAATAAACTCCCAGCTAAGTATTTTTGATTGTAAAATAACAAATACATAGATTAAAAAAACTACCAAAATATATTATTGAGTAAAAAATAATCACATTTCAAAATTCACTATAAAACCCTATAAATATTAAATTATAAAAATATTTATAAATATCAAATTATAGTAAATTAGAAATACTTTAAAAAAATCACATCCATTTATTACATGCACATTGATATTAAAATAATACATATTACATATTTATTAAAAATAAAATATAAAGGCAATTTAAATGTGATGAAAATACACTTTATAAAGAAATAGGGTTTTGTCAATAAACTCCCAGCTAGGTATTTTTGATCGTAAAATAACAAATACACAGATTAAAAAAACTACCAAAATATATTATTGAATAAAAAATAATCACATTTCAAAATTCACTATAAAACCCTATAAATATTAAATTATAAAAATATTTATAAATATCAAATTATAGTAAATTAGAAATACTTTTAAAAAATCACATCCATTTATTACATGCACATTGATATTAAAATAATACATATTTCCTATTCATTAAAAATAAAACATAAAGGCAATTTAAATGTGATGAAAATACACACTTTATAAAGAAATACTGTGTTTTGTCAATAAACTCCTAGCTAGGTATTTTGGATCGTAAAATAACAAATACATACATTAAAAAACTACCAAAATATATTATTGGATAAAAAATAATCACATTTCAAAATTCATTATAAAACCCTATAAATATTAAATTATAAAAATATTTATAAATATCAAATTACAGTAAATTATAATGTACTTTTGCCAAAATCCCATCCATTTATTACATGAATATTGATACTAAAATAAGAATGTATAAACGAAAATATTATAGAAAAAAAATGTTGTAAAAAAAAAAACAATGAAAAAACACACAATCAATTAAAATATTGTAATAATTATTAAAGATGTTTAAATAAATGTGTAAAATATAAAATTAAAATATTTAAAAAAATATATAAAAACAACCGGTCATTGCAGAAAAATAATTAGTATTAAGTAATAGTATGTTTAACTTACATAAATACAATGTAAAAATAAGAATGAAGTGAAATACTTAATTACATTTGATCATCAAAGGTTATTATTAATATTATTAATATTATTAATATTAACGCCATGACGCCACTTATTTTTCTACGTCTGAGATCCGTTTAGTCGGCTTGCTCTTCACGCCAACCCCCCCCCCCCCCCCCCCGTCCCTGGGATATACAAGGTGTCTGTCAGCGGGGTGGCCATTGAGGGAGGGGGCCCCAACAAAACCGCCACTTAGCCGAGTGCCGGGCGAGCACAAAGAGCCTAGGTCAGAGGTCACCTGGTAGGCAGGAGCGCCCCACACTCTTTGTCTCACGCTTTTTTATTTTTTTAATCGTCTTTCTCTCTTGGAATTTTTTACCATCTCTCACCCCCTCCTCTCTCTTTTTTTCAGGTTTTCTGGGCTCATTGTCTGAACGGCCTCTTCCACTCCGTCATCCTCTTCTGGTTCCCTCTTCAGGCCTTCCAGCACGGTGAGGCAGCAACACCCGCTTTGTCTTCATCAGCACTTCCCGCACACACGCGTCCGCCGCTGAAGGAGCATGTCTCGTCACGCGTGTTAGCGTCCTGTCTCATGTTTTTGAGCAATACGAGGTCCCGCAGTTGTGTGCAGCCTTAACGCTGCAACTGCCACACTCTAAAAGTGCCTTTTTAGGAACAGCACGCCATTTTTTATGTGTCTGGAGCTTTGATGCCAGCTGTGTTTATGTGCCGCCTCCAAGCGCTACTGTGCAGTAGTTTCACTTTTTACACATACTGGATGAATTTTTGCCTCATTCCTGTGAGAATCCTGCGTGTGTCTGAAGCATTAAGGAGTGTGAGTTGGTTAACATTAAGGAGTGGGACAGGAGGACACAAATGTTAGCATCATTAGCATAGTTACATGAGCGACAATGCTAACATTACACCCACATTTTAACAGCAACGTGATCTTCTGACTTTTTGTCACATTTCTCGTTAAACTTTATCTGACGTTACGACTTTTTGTCACATCAATTTACAATATTTCTCGTTAAAGTATCTTACATTATGACTTTTTGTTGCATAAAGTTACAACATTTCTCGTTAAACTATCTGACGTTCCGACTTTTTGTCACATGAATTTACATTTCTTGTTAAACTTTATCTGACTTTACGACTTTTTGTCACATCCATTTAAATTTGTCGTTAAACTTAACTGAAGTTACGACATTTTGTCACATAGATTTACATTTCTCGTTAAACTTTATCTACCGTTATGACTTTTTGTTACACAAATTTACATTTCTCGTTAAACTATCTTACATTACGACTTTTTGTCACATAGATTTACATTTCTCGTTAAACTTTATCTAACGTTACGACTTTTTGTCACATAAATTTACATTTCTCGTTAAACTATCTTACATTACGACTTCTTGTCACATAAAGTTACAACATTTCTCGTTAAACTATCTGACGTAACGACTTTTTGTCACAGAAATTTACATTTCTCTTAAAATTTATCTGACGTTACGACTTTTATTCACATAAATTTACATTTCTCGTTAACCTATCTTACATTACGACTTTTTGTCACATAAATTTACGTTTCTCGTTAAACTATCATACATTACGACTTTTTGTCACAAAGTTACAATAATTCTCGTTAAACAAACTATCTGATGTAACGACTTTTTGTCACAGAAATTTACAATTGTCGTAAAATTTATCTGACGTTTCGACTTTTTAGCACATAAATTTAAATTTCTTGTTAAACTTTATCTGACGTTATGACTTTTTGTCGCATAAATTTACATTTCTCTTTAAACTATCTGACATTAAAACTTTTTGTCACATTAAATTACAACATTTCTCGTTAAACTATCTTACATTACATCTTTTTGTCACATAAAGTTACAACATTTCTCGTGACACAAACTATCTGACGTTTCGACTTTTAGTCACATACATTTACATTTCTCGTTAAACAATCTGACGTTACAACTTTTAGTCACATAAATTTACATTTCTCGTTAAACTTTATCTGACTATGACTTTTTGTCACATAAATTTACAAAATTTCTCGTTAAACAAACTTTATCTGACATTACGACTTTTAGTCACATAAATTTACATTTCTCGTTAAACTTTGTGACGTTACGACTTTTTGCCATATAAATTTACAATATTTCTTGTTAAACTATCTTACATTAAACCTTTTTGTCACATTAAATTACAACATTTCTCGTTAAACTATCTTACATTACAACTTTTTGTCACATAAAGTTACAACATTTCTCGTGACACAAACTATCTGACGTTTCGACTTTTAGTCACATACATTTACATTTCTCGTTAAACAATCTGACGTTACAACTTTTAGTCACATAAATTTACATTTCTCGTTAAACTTTATCTGACTATGACTTTTTGTCACATAAATTTACAAAATTTCTCGTTAGACAAACTTTATCTGACATTACGACTTTTAGTCACATAAATTTACATTTCTCGTTAAACTTTGTGACGTTACGACTTTTTGCCATATAAATTTACAATATTTCTTGTTAAACTATCTTACACTACGACTTTTTGTCACAGAGTTACAACATTTATCGTTAAAATATCTGCCGTTACGACTTTTTGTCACATAAATTTACATTTCTCATTAATTTTTATCTGACATTACGACTTTTTGTCACATAAATGTACAACATTTTTCGTTAAACTTTATCTTACATTACGACTTTTTGTCACATGTTGTCAAATGTTACAACAGTTCTCGTTAAACAAACTTTCTGATGTTAAGACTTTTTGTCAGAGAAATGTACAACGTTTCTCGTTAAACTTGATCTGACGTTACGACTTTTTGTCACAGGAATTTACAATATTTCTCGTTAAACTATCTTACATTAAGACTTTTTGTCACATAAAGTTACAAGATTTTGCGTTAAACAAACTATCTGACGTTACGACTTTTTGTCACATAAATTTACATTTCTCGTTAAACTTTAACTGACGTTACGACTTTTTGTCACATAAATTTACAACATTTCTCGTTAAACTTGATATGACGTTACGACTTTTTGTCATATAAATTTACATTTCTCGTTAAACTTTACCTGACGTTACGACTTTTTGTCACATAAATTTACAACATTTGTTTTATTTTTTTAATTAATTTTGGTCAAAGGGGGCACATTTCAATTTCTCACACACACTTGTTATTACATATGTTGGCCAGAGGGGGAGCACTTTTAAAACCGACACACATTCAATTTGAAAAATCCCTCCTTTTTGGCACCACCCTCATTTTGATAGATTTCACCACCAGGGGTGCAAATGAGTTTTTGATTTTTTGTTTGTTTGTAATGTGCTTATGGCCGATGACAAACGAGTCACGGACCACAGATGTAGCAGAAGTACAACTCTACCTTTCGGCGCCGAGAGAATTGCAATCTTTCGGAGTCCTGGGCTGTGGACCACACAAGCACCGGCCCGCTGCCTGACACAAAGGAACTGTGATTGACAGCTCCTCAGCCAAGCCTCAGTGCACTTCAGACAGGAGGAGGGCCGCAAAGGGACACCTGCCTCCTCCCAGTTTGGAATGACAATACATCCAAAACATCTATTTTGGAAAATTGTTTGTGGGAACATTGCTGGATCCTCACTTCCTGTTTGTCCTCCTGTCCCAATACTTTTGCACAGCATTCAAACAGCAAAAGTTCACCTCCTAACATTCTTGCAATGTTTTTACAGATACAGTGTTTGGCAATGGAAGAACCCCCGACTATCTGCTTTTAGGAAACATGGTTTACACCGTAAGTACACACTGCATACTAGTTCCATATACTGCACACTAGTACCATATACTGCACACTAGTACCATATACTGCATACTAGTACCATATACTGCATACTAGTACCGTATACTGCACACTAGTACCGTATACTGCACACTAGTACCGTATACTGCACACTAGTACCATATACTGCACACTAGTACCATATACTGCACACTAGTACCATATACTGCACACTAGTACCGTATTCTGCACACCAGTACCGTATACTGCACACCAGTACCGTATACTGTATACTAGTACCATATACTGCACACTAGTACCATATACTGCATGCTAGTACCATATACTGCATACTAGTACCATATACTGCACACTAGTACCATATACTGCATACTAGTACCATATACTGCACACTAGTACCATATACTGCACACTAGTACCATATACTGCACACTAGTACCGTATACTGCATACTAGTGCCGTATACTGCATACTAGTGCCGTATACTGCACACTAGTGCCGTATACTGCACACTAGTAACGTATACTGCACACTAGTACCGTATACTGCACACTAGTACCGTATACTGCATACTAGTACCATATACTGCACACTAGTAACGTATACTGCACACTAGTACCGTATACTGCACACTAGTACCGTATACTGCACACTAGTACCGTATACTGCACACTAGTACCATATACTGCACACTAGTACCATATACTGCACACTAGTACCATATACTGCACACTAGTACCATATACTGCACACTAGTACCATATACTGTATACTAGTACCATATACTGCACACCAGTACCGTATACTGCACACCAGTACCGTATACTGTATACTAGTACCGTATACTGCATACTAGTACCATAAACTGCACACTAGTACCATATACTGCACACTAGTACCATAAACTGCACACTAGTACCATATACTGCACACTAGTACCATATACTGCACACTAGTACCGTATACTGTACACTAGTACCGTATACTGCACACTAGTACCATATACTGCACACTAGTACCATATACTGCACACTAGTACCATATACTGCACACTAGTACCGTATACTGTATACTAGTACCATATACTGCATACTAGTACCATATACTGCACACTAGTACCATATACTGCACACTAGTACCATATACTGCACACTAGTACCGTATACTATATACTAGTACCATATACTGCACACTAGTACCATATACTGCACACTAGTACCATATACTGTATACTAGTACCATATACTGCACACCAGTACCGTATACTGTATACTAGTACCGTATACTGCACACTAGTACCATATACTGCACACTAGTACCATATACTGCACACTAGTACCGTATACTATATACTAGGACCATATACTGCACACTAGTACCATATACTGTATACTAGTACCATATACTGCACACCAGTACCGTATACTGTATACTAGTACCGTATACTGCACACTAGTACCATATACTGCACACTAGTACCATATACTGCACACTAGTACCGTATACTATATACTAGTACCATATACTGCACACTAGTACCATATACTGCACACTAGTACCATATACTGTATACTAGTACCATATACTGCACACCAGTACCGTATACTGCACACCAGTACCGTATACTGTATACTAGTACCGTATACTGCATACTAGTACCATATACTGCACACTAGTACCATAAACTGCACACTAGTACCATATACTGCACACTAGTACCATAAACTGCACACTAGTACCATATACTGCACACTAGTACCGTATACTGTATACTAGTACCGTATACTGCACACTAGTACCATATACTGCATACTAGTACCATATACTGCACACTAGTACCATATACTGCACACAAGTACCATATACTGCATACTAGTACCATATACTGCACACCAGTACCATATACTGCATACCAGTACGATATACTGCACACAAGTACCATATACTGCATACTAGTACCATATACTGCATACTAGTACCATATACTGCACACTAGTACCGTATACTGCACACTAGTACCATATACTGCATACTAGTACCATATACTGCACACCAGTACCATATACTGCATACCAGTACGATATACTGCACACTAGTACCGTATACTGCACACTAGTACTATATACTGCATACCAGTACGATATACTGCACACAAGTACCATATACTGCATACTAGTACCATATACTGCACACCAGTACCATATACTGCATACCAGTACGATATACTGCACACAAGTACCATATACTGCACACAAGTACCATATACTGCATACTAGTACCATATACTGCACACTAGTACCATATACTGCATACTAGTACCATATGCTGCTTAATACACGTGATACATGTTGATTGCATGGTCTTGTTGTGTCCTGCACAGTTTGTGGTCATCACAGTCTGCCTTAAAGCCGGCCTGGAAACGTCCTCCTGGACTATGGTAAGTGTTCATGACGCACAAATATGACATTTACCGCATTTTCCGGACCATAGGGCGCACCGGATTATAAGGCGCACTGCCGATGAATGGCCTATTTTTGATCTTTTTTCATATATAAGGCGCACCGGATTATAGGGTGCATTAAAGGAGTCATATTTTTGTATTTTTTTTCTAAATGTAAAACACTTCCTTGGGGTCTACATAACATGTAATGGTGGTTCTTTGGTCAAAATGTTGCATGGATGATGTTTTGCAGATCATCTTCAAGCCGCTTTCTGTTTCGGATACGCCGTTTTGTGGGCGGTCTTATTTACGTGGCTCACCTTCGGCAGCATCGTCTCCCCGTCATCTTTGTTGTAGCGGTGTAGCGTGCAAAGACGGGAGTGGAAGAAGTGTCAAAAGATGGAGCTAACTGTTTTAATGACATTCAGACTTTACTTCAATCAATAACGGTGCAGTACCTCCTCATCCAGAAACAACAAGGCCCATGAAAAACCATCCGATCGGAACTCTCTAATAACTAAAGTTCCTTGGGTGAATAATGTACACTCACTACACCGGTATGTTTTAGCGCTTTCATGGCGAGTTTACTGACAGATATAAGTAAGAACTTTATACTACTTTATTTTAGAAATGGCAACAGCGGAGGATGAATGTCACATAACAAGAAGAAGCTTATCGACGACAGCTATATGATAAGGGTGACCAGTAGATGGCAGTCAAACATAAGAGATACATGTAGACTGCAATATGATGGTAATATGACTCAAGTTAACAACACCAACATTTTATATGTTCCATTGAAAATATAGAACATTACACACGGCGCTCAAAAATCTATCAAAATGTTTTGGTACGACTTTGGTAAGCTATGAAGCCACACCGCTTGATGCATTGTTGGCGCATTAAAGGCCTACTGAAATGATTTTTTTTTATTTAAACGGGAATAGCAGATCCATTCTATGTGTCATACTTGATCATTTCGCGATATTGCCATATTTTTGCTGAAAGGATTTAGTAGAGAAAATCGACGATAAAGTTCGCAACTTTTGCTCGCTGATAAAAAAAAGCCTTGCCTGTACCGGAAGTAGCGTGACGTCACAGGAGCTAGGATTCCTCACAATTCCCCATTGTTTACAATGGAGCGAGAGAGATTCGGACCGAGAAAGTGATGATTACCCCATTAATTTGAGCGAGGATGAAAGATTCGTAGATGAGGAACGTTACAGTGAAGGACTTGAGAGGCAGTGATGGACGTATCTTTTTTCGCTCTGACCGTAACTTAGGTACAAGCTGGCTCATTGGATTCCACACTCTCTCCTTTTTCTATTGTGGATCACGGATTTATATTTTAAACCACCTCGGATACTATATCCTCTTGAAAATGAGAGTCGAGAACGCGAAATGGACATTCACAGTGCCTTTTATCTCCACGACAATACATCGGCGAAATGCTTTAGCTACGAGCTAACGTGATAGCATCGTGCTTTAACTGCATATAGAAACAAAAGAAATAAACCCCTGACTGGAAGGATAGATAGAAAATCAACAATACTATTAAACCGTGGACATGTAAATACACGGTTAATGCTTTCCAGGCTGGCGAAGGTTAACAATGCTGTGCTAACGACGCCATTGAAGCTAACTTAGCAACTTAGCAACGGGACGTCACAGAGCTATGCTAAAAACATTAGCTCTCCACCTACGCCAGCCAGCCCTCATCTACTCATCAACACCCGTGCTCACCTGCGTTCCAGCGATCGGCAGAAGGACGAAGGACTTCACCCGATGCGTTTGGCGGCCCGGAGACGTAGGAAGTCAAGGTGAGGTCGGCGGCTAGCGCGGCTAGCGCTCCAACAAAGTCCTCCTGGTTGTATTGCTGTAGTCCGCTGCTAATACACCGATCCCACCTACAACTGTCTTCTTTGCAGCCTTCATTGTTCATTAAACAAATTGCAAAAGATGTCCAGAATACTGTGGAATTATTAAATGAAAACAGAGCTTTTTGTATAGGATTCTACGGGGTACCATAACTTCCGTTACTCTGACTTCGTCGCGCGCATACGTCATCATACCGTGACGTTTCAGCCGGATATTTCCCGGGAAGTTTTAAATGTCACTTTATAAGTTAACCCGGCCGTATTTGCATGTGTTGCAATGTTAAGATTTCATCATTGATATATAAACTATCAGACTGCGTGGTCGGTAGTAGTGGGTTTCAGTAGGCCTTTAAACATACAAGTATTATTATGGTGTGTGTATAAGGTAAGACATATTATCTAGCGTTTTGTTTCGCAATATTATGCAAAAGCAACTTTTCTTACCTTTTGGTACCTGCTGCTCTGTATTTGGGATCTGCATAAGTCCTGAAAATGTGTGTGAGTCCGCCTTTGTAGTTGATAATCTTCTTCTTTTTCTCTATCTTCTTATGTGACATTCATCCTCTGCTGTTGCCATTTCTAATATAAAGTAGTGTAAAGTTCTTACTTATATCTGTCAGTAAACTCGCCATGAAAGCGCTAAAACATACCGGTGTAGTGACTTTACATTATTCAAGGAACTTTAGTTATTAGAGAGTTCCAGTTGGACGTTTTTTCATGGGACACATTTCCTGCCTTGTTGTTGCACTAGTGAGCCACAACGCATCCGGAAGCGACTGTCAGAAAGCGGCTTGAAGATGATCTGTAAAACATCATCTATGCAACATTTGGACCAAAGAACCACCATTACATGTTATGTAGACCACAAGGAAGTGTTTTACATTTAGAAAAAAATAATAATAATATGACCCCTTTAATGCGCCCTATGATCCGATGCGTCTTATATATGAAAATAAACCTGACTAGACCCGCTCATCGGCAGCGTGCTTTATAATCCGGTGCGCCCTATGGTACGGAAAATACGTTATATATATTGTGTGTATATATATATATATATATATATATATATATATATATATATATATATATATATATATATATATAGTCAAGGTTTGAGTGGTTTATCCGTTATACAGTGTAGAGCGGAATAAATGTTAGGTCAGGAAAAAACACTGAGGCTATTTCATCCCTACAAGCCTGTTGCGCAAGTTTCCCTGCCCTTCAGGGGATTTTATTAAAAAAAATAATAATAATTTTATTGGTAACACTTTAGTATGGGGAACATATGAACCATTAATTAGTTGCTTATTAACATGCAAATTCGCAACATATGGGCTGTTAATTAGTCATTATTAGGCACTTATTAAGTACTTATTAATGCCTTATTCTGCATGGCCTTTTTTATACAACCAGTAAGCCATTAACTAAGAGTCTTCCCTAACCCCAACCCTAACCCTATGTTAATAAGCAACTAATTGGGACAAGCATTAGAAAATGGATGGATGGATGGATGTTCCTCATACTAAAGTGTTACCATTTTATTTTAGAAAATCCCCTGAAGAGCAGGGAAACCTGCGAAACAGGCTTGTAGGGATGAAATTGCATCTGTGTTTTTTCCTGACCTATATATATATATATATATATATATATATATATATATATATATATATATATATATATATATATATATATATATATATATATATATATATATATTTTTTTTTATTATTATTTTTATTTTTTTTAAATTATTATTATAATTTTTTTAATTTATTTATTTATTTATTTTTATATATATAATATATATATATATATATATATATATATATATATATATATATATATATATATATATATATATATATATATATATATATATATATATATATAGAGAGAGAGAGAGAGAGAGAGAGAGAAATATATTTATTTCTATAAAATTTCTTTGTTTTTTAAGAAGAATATTATTTAAAAAACATAGAAAAAAGGATAAAGTTGGAAATTCAGGAGAAAATAAAGCTGTACTGTATTTTTCGGACTATAAGTCGCTCCGGAGTATAAGTCGCACCGGCCGAAAATGCATAATAAAGAAGGAAAAAAAACATATATAAGTCGCACTGGAGTATAAGTCACATTTTTTGGGGAAATGTATTTGATAAAAGCCAACACCAAGAATAGACATTTGAAAGGCAATTCAAAATAAATAAAGAATAGTGAACAACAGGCTGAATAAGTGTACGTTATATGAGGCATAAATAACCAACTGACAACGTGCCTGGTATGTTAACGTAACATATTATGGTAAGAGTCATTCAAATAACTATAACATATAGAACATGCTATACGTTTACCAAACAATCTGTCACTCCTAATCGCTAAATCCCATGAAATCTTATACGTCTAGTCTCTTACGTGAATGAGCTAAATAATATTATTTGATATTTTACGCTAATGTGTTAATAATTTCACACATAAGTCGATCCTGAGTATAAGTCGCGCCCCCGGCCAAACTATGAAAAAAACTGCGACTTATAATCCGAAAAATACGGGAATTAGACCAAAATGTCATAATATGATGAGAAAACGAGACTAAAACACTAGTATTAGGAATAAAAATATGTTTGTACTTTCCAGTTTAGTCCTAATATTCTACGTTGACGCTTGCTTGTGTTTGCAGTTCAGTCACGTGGCCATCTGGGGCAGCATTGGACTGTGGGTGGTGTTCTTCATCATCTACTCCTCCTTGTGGCCCCTCATCCCTCTCGCGCCCGACATGTCCGGCGAGGTAAGCACCGCCGCGTACGACCTGCGTTGCGTCAGCGCTCCTCCGTAAGGAGAACCAGAGGCTGGGGGACCTGTCAGACCTCCGGCTTGTGTTGCATAATAGCTTAATTGGTCCAATTAGGCGGCTGTTTGTGTTGCGGCGGCCTCGCCGGGTGTGAGCATGTGCAGGTGACGTCGAGGCTGGTAGGAAAACAAAGCGAGGCGAGTTGTGGAGCTTGGCTGCGACGGTCATGTCGCAGGAAGCAGTTGACCCTGAAACTGCTGTTGCTTTTTGTGTCGCTCGGCTCTGATGCAACTGTCAAGTCCACAAGTGATGTTTGCCAGCACCCTTGATGTTTTATATCCTTTAGTTTAGTAGTAATACTGCCACATTGTTTTACTTTTTACAACTCTTTCCAATTTATAATAATATCATGTCATGTAGTATAATATCACAATATGTTTTCCTTCCTTTATTTTTGTAAAATTCAGACCTAATGGTCATTATTAGGACTTTATCTCATAAAATTACGACTTTTTAAAATAATAATATGGCTTTTTTATTTTCCCCTTTGTATGTTACAAGTTTATTTGTGTAACAATCCAATTTTTTTCTCCTCTTTTTCATAAAATTCTGACTTTACTATTTTTATTTCTCATATAAGGACTTTTATCGCGTACTATTACAACTGCTTTCTCCTAAAACTAATTTAATTTAATTTTTTGACTTACTCTTCATTCTGCCTTTGAATATTTCAGGCATATCTTTTGAAAACGTCATATTTTATTCATGCAAAAATTACAAGTGTATTTTTGTAAAGTTGGTCATTTGGGCATAATATTACAACTTTTTTCCTCGTAATTTTACAGCTTTTTCAAAATTATTCCCGGGCGCGGCCACCGCTGCTGCTCACTGCTCCCCTCACCTCCCAGGGTGTGATCAAGGGTGATGGGTCAAATGCAGAGAATAATTTCGCCCACACCTAGTGTGTGTGTGACAATCATTGGTACTTTAACTTAACATTTGTCATATAAAATTCTGACTTTTATCACAATAATGCCAATTTTTGTTGTTGTTCTTGTAAAATAGTGACCTTGAGTAAAATGATGACTTTTGTCATAATTTTGCCAAGTAAAATGCCGATTATTATTATAATATTGCCAAAATTGTAACTTTTTTTTAAATTAAAACTGTGACTTTTGGTGAGTAAAATTACGACTCTTTTCATAAAATTGCCAAAATGTTAAGCTTTTCTTGTGAAATTGCGACTGTTGAGTAAAATTCCAACTTTTATCTTAAAATTGCACACATGTTCAGTTTTTCTTGTAAAATTTTGACTTGCGTTGAGTAAAATTACGACTTTTATTACTGCCAAAAAAATGTTTTCTCCTCATGCAAGTTTATTTGCATAAAATTCTGACTTTACTATTTTTATTTCTCACATTAGGACTTTTATCGCGTACTATTACAACTGCTTTCTCCTAAAATTAATTTTATTTAATTTTTATGATTTACTCTTTATTCTGCCTTTGAATATTTCAGGCATATCTTTTGAAAACATATTTAATTTACATATTCATTCAAAATTACGAATGCATTTTTGTAAAGTTGGCCATTTGGGCATAATATTACACCTTTTTTCCTCGTAATTTTACAGCTTTTTTCCCTCATATTATGGTTCTTATCTTTTCCCCCTTTTGTATATAACAAATGTATTTTTTTAATAATTCCAACTCTACATTCGTAATATTACAACTTTTTTTCTCATAAAAATTCAACTTTTTTCTCATTATGAAATTGTACCCCTCATGCTAACAGAATTTTATTTTCATAAAATTACAACTTTGTTTTCATTGGATTCCGACTTTTTTTTATATGTTTTTATATATTTCAAACTTTTGTCTCAAACTTTTGTCTTTGGTCCGGAGGATACGACGTCCACAGTTTCCAAAAACAATTTGAAATGTGGACTCGTCAGACCACAGAACACTTTTCCACTTTGCGTCAGTCCATCTTGGATGAGCTCGGGCCCAGCAAAGCCGGCTGCGTTTCTGGGTGTTGTTGATAAAAGGCTTTCGCTTTGCATAGTAGAGTTTTAACTTGCACTTACAGATGTAGCGACAAACTGTAGTTACTGACAGTGGTTTTCTGAAGTGTTCCTGAGCCCGTGTGGTGATATCCTTTACACACTGATGTCGCTTTTTGATGCAGTACTGCCTGAGGGATCCAAGGTCATGGACATTCAATGTTACGTGCAGTGATTTCTCCAGATTCTCCGAATCTTTTGTTGATATTACGGACCGTAGATGGTGAAATCCCTAAATTCCTTGCCATAGCTCGTTGAGCTTTTGAGCTGTTCGATCATTTGCTCACACATTTGTTGACAAAGTGGTGACCCTCGCCCCATCCTTGTTTGTGAATGACTGAGCATTTCATGGAAGCGGCTTTTATACCCAACCATGGCACCCACCTGTTCCCAATTTGCCTGTTCACATGTTCGATGTTCCAAATAAGTGTTTGACGAGCATTCCTCAACTTTCTCAGTCTTTTTTGCCACTTGTGCCAGCTTTTTTGAAACATGTTGCGGGCATCAAATTCCAAATGAGCTAATGTTGTAAATACTAATCTTTATATATCTAGAAAGGGTTGTCCTAAAGAGGTAGGCATTTTTCAGAGGTCTCAAGACGGTAAGAAATACAAGAGTGTGTGTGTATGTGTGTGTGTGTGTGTGTGTGTGTGTGTGTGTGTGTGTGTGTGTGTGTGTGTGTGTGTGTGTGTGTGTGTGTGTGTGTGTGTGTGTGTGTGTGTGTGTGTGTGTGTGTGTGTTGCTTTCATCCCCTCCCTGCAGCGAACACACTCACGTCGTCCTGTGGCTCGCTGGTAACCTTACACACCGTAAGACTCCTTGTCTCCTCACTCCTCAGTACATCATCAAACAAGGACACTTCTCTTCCCTCTCTCTCTCTCTCTCTCGCTCGCTCTCTCGCTTTCTTTGTGTGAAACCTGAAACTGCATCAAGAGAAGCTTCTGTGAAGACGCAGGGTCATGGTAAAGACCTGACGCCACTCAAGTACATGATATCACATGGCATATTATTGTATACGCGCTATCTAATGCCCCTCCCACGCAGTTTTTGGCCGCTTTTGTCGACATCAAATTTGGGGCCCAAAGCAAGGATATAAAAAAAAAAAAAAATCACATTCCAGTAGTTTTTGTTGAGATTGTCTTCCCCAGTGTCACTTAGCAGTGTGAAATGTCTAGTTGCACAGCATTACAACGTGCACACAGTGACTTCCTGTTCAGTGCTAAGTCAGCGTCAAATTAAAAGCATGTCATTATTAACTCGGATGCTACCACAAAATGTTATCGTTTTTGCTTATTTAGATTTGGGCATGTACAAAGTGTTATTGGTATTGCGAACCCCAAAACCGGTGAAGTTGGCACGTTGTGTAAATGGTAAATAAAAACAAAATACAATGATTTGCAAATCATTTTCAACTTATATTCAATTGAATAGACTGCAAAGACAAGATATTTAACGTAAGAACTGGAAAACTTTATTTTTTGCAAATATTAGCTCATTTGGAATTTGATGCCTGCAAGATGTTTCAAAAAAGCTGGCACAGGTGGCAAAAAAGACTGAGAAAGTTGAGGAATACACTTATTTGGGACATCCCACAGGTGAACAGGCTAATTGGGAACAGGTGGGTGCCATGATTGGGTGTAAAAGCAGCTTCCATGAAATGCTCAGTCATTCACAAACAAGGATGGGGCGAGGGTCACCGCTTTGTCAACAAATGCGTGAGCAAATCGTTGAACAGTTTAAGAACAACATTTCTCAACCAGCTATTGCAAGGAATTTAGGGATTTCACCATCTACGCTCCGTAATATCATCAAAAGGTTCAGAGAATCTGGAGAAATCACTGCACGTAAGCGATGATATTACGGACCTTCGATCCCTCAGGCGGTACTGCATTAAAAAGCAACATCAGTGTGTAAAGGATATCACCACATGTCAGTAGCTACTGTCAGTAGCTACAGTTTGTCGCTACATCTGTAAGTGCAAGTTAAAACTCTACTATGCAAAGCCAAAGCCATTTATCAACAACACCCAGAAACGCTGCCGGCTTCGCTGGGCCTGAGCTCATCTACGAACCCCGTTTCCATATGAGTTGGGAAATTGTGTTAGATGTAAATATAAACGGAATACAATGATTTGCAAATCCTTTTCAACCCATATTCAATTGAATGCACTACAAAGACAAGATATTTGATGTTCAAACTCATAAACTTTATTTTTTTTTGCAAATAATAATTAACTTAGAATTTGATGCCAGCAACACGTGACAAAGAAGTTGGGAAAGGTGGCAATAAATACTGATAAAGTTGAGGAATGCTCATCAAACACTTATTTGGGACATCCCACAGGTGAACAGGCAAATTGGGAACAGGTGGGTGCCATGATTGGGTATAGAAGTAGATTCCATGAAATGCTCAGTCATTCACAAACAAGGATGGGGCGAGGGTCACCACTTTGTCAACAAATGCGTGAGCAAATTGTCGAAAAGTTTAAGAACAACATTTCTCAACCAGCTATTGCAAGGAATTTAGGGATTTCACCATCTACGGTCCGTAATATCATCAAAAGGTTCAGAGAATCTAGATAAATCACTGCACGTAAGCAGCTAAGCCCGTGACCTTCGATCCCTCAGGCGGTACTGCATCAAAAAGCAACATCGGTGTGTAAAGGATATCACCACATGGGCTCAGGAACACTTCTAGAAAACCACTGTCAGTAGCTACAGTTGGTCGCTACATCTGTAAGTGCAAGTTAAAACTCTACTATTCAAAGCCAAAGCCATTTATCAACAACACCCAGAAACGCCGCCGGCTTCGCTGGGCCCGAGCTCATCTAAGATGGACTGATGCAAAGTGGAAAAGTGTTCTGTAGTCTGATGGGCCCGTTTGTGTGCATACTAATGTCTCCCTTCAATGTCTTAAACGTGTTCTTTTATCTAATTGGGAACCGGTGGGTGCCATGATTGGGTATAAAAGTAGCTTCCATGAAATGCTAAGTCATTCACAAACAAGGATGGGGCGAGGGTCACCACTTTGTCAACAAATGGATGAGCAAATTGTCGAAAAGTTTAAGAACATTTCTCAACCAGCTATTGCAAGGAATTTAGGAATTTCACCATCTATGGTCTGTAATATTTTTTATTTTATTTTTTTATTTATTTTTTAATTAATGTCACACACACTAGATGTGGTGAAATTTGTCCTCTGCATTTGACCCATCCCCTTGGGGAGCAGTGGGCAGCAGCGGTGCCGCGCCCGGGAATCATTTTTGGTGATTTAACCCCCAACTCCAACCCTTTGTTGCATCAAAAGGTTCAGAGAATCTAGATAAATCACTGCACGTAAGCGATGATATTACGGACCTTCGATCCCTCAGGCGGTACTGCACTAAAAAGCGACATCGGTGTGTAAAGGATATCACCACATGGGCTCAGGAACACTTCTAGAAAACCACTGTCAGTAGCTACAGTTGGTTGCTACATCTGTAAGTGCAAGTTAAAACTCTACTATGCAAAGCCAAAGCAACAACACCCAGAAACGTGGAAAAGAAAGAAGTAACAAATGAGCTAATATTTGCAAAAAATAACAAACTTTTCCAGTTGGAACATTAAATATCTTGTCTTTGCAGTCTATTCAATTGAATATAAGTTGAAAAGGATTCGCCAATCATTGTATTCTGTTTTTATTTACCATTTACACAACGTGCCAACTTCACTGGTTTTGGGGTTTGTACATATAAAACTTAATTTAGGCCAAAAATATGTAAAAAAAAAAAATGTCTCTCCTCCCTAAAAAAAAAAATCTGCAATGTAGTGACGCCGCAGTCTTTGAAGCGCGATGTGGCGAAGGACAACTTTCTGTATTACGGGTTATTCCTGATTTGTGTGGCAAGCGTCAACACCACACTGTACGCCGCCTGCTCTTCTCCAAACACTGTAAATCACAGCGCGGACTTCCAAATGTTTGACTAGAAGGTTTGTTGGAAGACAGGCGGCGTGGACAGACGAGCCCGGCGAGAAAGTCTTGTTTGTTTTCCCCCGTCGGATCTCTTTTGTGGCGTTTATTGGCAGGTTTGTCCGCGCTGATGTTGATGTAGGGGCCGGGCCTTGTCGACCAGGCTGTCAGAGCCGTGCTGAAAAGGAGAAGGAGCTTTTGTTTTCACTTCGTCTTTCTCCAAAGAATATCTCTTTTATTTGCTGGTTTGGTTGTTCATCATCGCCGTTGTTAAAGTTAATGTTGCGGAAGATTTGACCTTACTGTACTGCGATTGAAGCCACTGTACACCAGTTTTAACAACACTCAGTAAACGTTTGGGAACTGAGGAGATGAATTTTTGAAGCTTTTCAGGTGGAATTCTTTCCCATTCTTGCTTGATGTACAGCTTAAGTTGTTCAACAGTCCGGGGGTCTCCGTTATCATATTTTAGGCTTCATAATGCGCCACACATTTTCATTGGGAGACAGGTCTGGACTACAGGCAGGCCAGTCTAGTACCCGCACTCTCTTACTATGAAGCCACGCTGTTGTAACACGTGGCTTGGCATTGTCTTGCTGAAATAAGCAGGGGCGTCCATGATTACGTTGTTTGGATGGCAACATATGTTGCTCCAAAACCTGTATGTACCTTTCAGCATTAATGGCGCCTTCACAGATGTGTAAGTTACCCATGCCTTGGGCACTAATACACCCCCATACCATCACAGATGCTGGCTTTTCAACTTTGCGCCTATAACGGGGGTCGGCAACCCGCGGCTCTAGAGCCGCATGCAGCTCTTTAGCGCCGCCCTAGTGGCTCTCTGGAGATTTTTCAAAAATGTATGAAGAATGGAAAAAGATGAGGGGAAAAAAATCTATTTTTTTGTTTAGTATGGTTTCTGTAGGAGGACAAACATGACACTAATTGTTATAAATCACACTGCTTATATTAAACATGCTTCACTGATTCGAGTATTTGGCGAGCGCCGTTTTGTCCTACTAATTTTGGCGGTCCTTGAACTCACCGTATAGTTTGTTTACATGTATAACTTTCTCCGACTTTCTAGGACGTGTTTTATGCCACTTTTTTTCTGTCTCATTTTGTCCACCACACTTTTAACGTTGTGCATGAATGCACAAAGGTGAGTTTTGTTGATGTTATTGACTTGTGTGGAGTGCTAATCAGACATATTTGGTCACTGCATGACTGCAAGCTAATCGATGCTAACATGCTATTTAGGCTAGCGATATGTACATATTGCATCATTATGCCTCATTTGTAGCTATATTTGAGCTCATTTAGTTTCCTTTAAGTCCTCTTAATTAAATGTATATCCCATGACACATGTAATATGGCTTTTAATTTTTTGCGGCTCCAGACAGATTTGTTTTTGTATTTTTGGTCCAATATGGCTCTTTCAACATTTTGGGTTGCCGACCCCTGGCCTATAACAATCCGGATAGTTTTTTTTCTTCTTTGTTCCGGAGGACACGACGTCCACAGATTCCAAAAACAATTTGAAATGTGGACCACAGAACACTTTTCCACTTTGTATTAGTCCATCTTAGATGAGCTCGGGCCCAGCGGGTGTTGTTGATAAATAGCTTTGGCTTTGCATAGCAGAGGTTTAACTTGCACTTACAGATGTAGCGACAAACTGTAGTTACTGAAAGTGTTCCTGAGCCCATGTGGTGATATCCTTTACACACTGATGACACTTTTTGATGCAGTACCGCCTGAGGGATCAAAGGTCTCGGGCATTCAATGTCTATTCCCCTTACGTGCAGTGATTTATCCAGATTCTTTGAACCTTTTGATGATATTACGGACCGTAGATGGTGAAATGTGGTGACCCTCGCCCCATCCTTGTTTGTGGAATGACTGAGCATTTTATAGAAGCTGCTTTTATACCCAATCATGGCACCCACCTGTTCCCTATTAACCTGTGGGATGTTCCAAATAAGTGTTTGATGAGCATTCCTCAACTTTCTCAGTCTTTTTTGCCACGTGTGCCAGCTTTTTTGAAACATGTTGCAGGAATCAAGTTCCAAAATGAGTTAATATTTGCAAAAAATAAAGTTTTCCCATGAGGTGGCGACTTGTCCAGGGTGTACGCCGCCTTCCGCCCGAATGCAGCTGAGATAGGCTCCAGCACGCCCCGCCACCCACGATATCCGTATTTGTGTCTTCCTAAGGATTTTAACCATAACCCATAGGAGGCGCCACCAATGTTATTTACAGTGACGTAGAAAAACTAGTTGTTAATAAATGACCATGTGGTCAAAGTACATTTCCTTTACACGTTCTCATGCACTCTAAATCAAATCTTATTTTAGAAAATCTTTCCAACTTCAAATACAAAACCCCAAAACCAGTGAAGTTGGCACACTGTGTAAATTGTAAATAAAAACAAAATACAATGATTTGCTGATGCCTGCAACCTGTTTCAAAAAAGCTGGCACCAGTGGCAAAAAAGACTGAGAAAGTTGAGGAATGCTCATCAAACACTTATTTGGAACATCCCACAGGTGAACAGGCTAATTGGGAACAGGTGGGTGCCATGATTGGGTATAAAAGCAGCTTCCATGAAATGCTCAGTCATTCACAAACAAGGATGGGGCGAGGGTCACCACTTTGTCAACAAATGCGTGAGCAAATTGTCCAACAGTTTAAGAACAACATTTCTCAACGAGTTATTGCAAGGAATTTAGGGAGCGTGTTCCTGAGCCCATGTGGTGATATCCTTTACACACAGTACCGCCTGAGGGATCCAAGGTCTGTAATATCATCAAAAGGTTCAGAGAATCTGGAGAAATCACTGCACGTAAGCGATGATATTACAGACCTTGGATCCCTCAGGCGGTACTGTGTGTAAAGGATATCACCACATGGGCTCAGGAACACTTCAGAAAACCACTGTCAGTAACTACAGTTGGTCGCTACATCTGTAAGTGCAAGTTAAAACTCTACTATGCAAAGCCAAAGCCATTTATCAACAACACCCAGAAACGCCGCCGGCTTCGCTAGGCCCCGAGCTCATCTAAGATGGACTGATGCAAAGTGTAAAAGTGTTCTGTGGTCTGACGAGTCCACACTTCAAATTGTTTTTGTAAACTGTGGACGTCGTGTCCTCCGGACCAAAGAGGAAAAGAACCATCCGGACTGTTATAGGCGCAAAGTTGAAAAGCCAGCATGTGTGATGGTATGGGGGTGTATTAGTGCCCAAGACATGGGTAACTTACACATCTGTGAAGGCACCATTAATGCTGAAAGGTACATACAGGTTTTGGAGCAACATATGTTGCCATCCAAGCAACGTTATCATGGACGCCCCTGCTTATTTCAGCAAGACAATGCCAGGCCATGTGTTACAACAGCGTGGCTTTATAGTAAAAGAGTGCGGGTACTAGACTGGCCTGCCTGTAGTCCAGACCTGTCTCCCATTGAAAACGTGTGGCGCATTATGAAGCCTAAAATACCACAACGGAGACCCCCGGACTGTTGAACATCTTAAGCTGTACATCAAGCAAGAATGGGAAAGAATTCCACCTGAAAAGCTTCAAAAATGTGTCTCCTCAGTTCCCAAACGTTTACTAAATGTTGTTAAAAGGAAAGGCAATGTAACACAGTGGTAAAAATGCCCCCGTGCCAACTTTTTTGCAACATGTTGCTGCCATTAAATTCTAAAAAAAAAATGAAGTTTGTCAGTTGGAACATTAAATATCTTGTCTTTGCAGTCTATCCAATTGAATATAAGTTGAAAAGGATTAGCAAATCATTGTATTCTGTTTTTATTTACAAATTACACAACGTGCCAACTTCACTGCTTTTGGGTTCTGTAGCGCCCTTGCCATGATTACAACGTTCACGTTAGATAAATGTGAAGAATACCCTGCATGGAACGTGTTGTCACAGTTTCAGGCCTGAGAAGGAGCTGCTCCAGGTGAAAGACGCATCCTCAATCCTTCGCAGGTACTTCCTCCACCCGGGAGGCCTGCGGGGGGTTGCAGTGCAGACAAAAGCATGGTATCATTTAGTCACGGCAGATTAGGGCTCCATCTCCCTCAGCGTTTCCACAACACGGCTGTTTGTTTTGGCTCGTCTTTGTCATGCATGCTTCTCATTAAGGGCCACTGAAGAGGATGATGAAGGCTGCCTGTTATCAGGTGTTCCTTGCTTGGAAGGCCTCTTCTTCTTATCTGATAGGCTGCTAAGATCTGTACCCTCTTACAATGACCTGTGTGTGTGTGTGTGTGTGTGTGTGTGTGTGTGTGTGTGTGTGTGTGTGTGTGTGTGTGTGTGTGTGTGTGTGTGTGTGTGTGTGTGTGTGTGTGTGTGTGTGTGTGTGTGTGTGTGTGTGTGTGTGTGTGTGTGTGTGTGTGTGTGTGTGTGTGTGTGTGAGTTTGTGCGTACGTGGTGTATGTAAGAGTGTTTCAGTAGTGTTTCAGTAGTGTTTATAAGAGCATTTCAGTAGTGTATGTAAGAGCATTTCAGTAGTGTTTATAAGAGCATTTCAGTAGTGTATGTAAGAGCATTTCAGTAGTGTTTGTAAGAGCGTTTCAGTAGTGTTTATAAGAGCGTTTCAGTAGTGTATGTAAGAGCATTTCAGTAGTGTGTGTGCATGCGTGCGTGTTGTATGTAAGAGTGTTTCAGTAGTGTATGTAAGAGTGTTTCAGTAGTGTTGATAAGAGTGTTTCAGTAGGGTTTATAAGAGCATTTCAGTAGTGTACGTAAGAGCATTTCAGTAGTGTTTATAAGAGCGTTTCAGTAGTGTTTATAAGAGTGTTTCAATACTGTATGTAGGAGCATTTCAGTAGTGTTTATAAGAGCATTTCAGTAGTGTTTATAAGAGTATTTCAGTAGTGTTTATAAGAGCATTTCAGTAGTGTATGTAAGAGCATTTCAGTAGTGTTTATAAGAGTGTTTCAGTAGTGTATGTAAGAGCATTTCAGTAGTGTGTATAAGTGTTTCAGTAGGGTGTGTGAGAGAAAAACATTTCAGTTGTTTGTAAGAGCGTTTCAGTAGTGTTCATAAGAGCATTTCAGTAGTGTATGTAAGAGCATTTCAGTAGTGTTTGTGTGTGTGTGTGTGTGCGTGTGAGTGTGTGTGTGTGTGTGTGAGTTTGTGCGTGCGTGGTGTATGTAAGAGTGTTTCAGTAGTGTTTATAAGAGCATTTCAGTAGTGTATGTAAGAGCATTTCAGTAGTGTTTATAAGAGCATTTCAGTAGTGTATGTAAGAGCATTTCAGTAGTGTATGTAAGAGCATTTCAGTAGTGTTTGTAAGAGCGTTTCAGTAGTGTTTATAAGAGCGTTTCAGTAGTGTATGTAAGAGCATTTCAGTAGTGTGTGTGCATGCGTGCGTGTTGTATGTAAGAGTGTTTCAGTAGTGTATGTAAGAGTGTTTCAGTAGTGTTTATAAGAGTGTTTCAGTAGGGTTTATAAGAGCATTTCAGTAGTGTACGTAAGAGCATTTCAGTAGTGTTTATAAGAGCGTTTCAGTAGTGTTTATAAGAGTGTTTCAATACTGTATGTAGGAGCATTTCAGTAGTGTTTATAAGAGCATTTCAGTAGTGTTTATAAGAGTATTTCAGTAGTGTTTATAAGAGCATTTCAGTAGTGTATGTAAGAGCATTTCAGTAGTGTTTATAAGAGTGTTTCAGTAGTGTATGTAAGAGCATTTCAGTAGTGTGTATAAGTGTTTCAGTAGGGTGTGTGAGAGAAAAACATTTCAGTTGTTTGTGAGAGCATTTCAGTAGTGTATGTAAGAGTGTTTCAGTAGTGTATGTAAGAGCATTTCAGTAGTGTTTATAAGAGTGTTTCAATAGTGTATGTAAGAGCATTTCAGTAGTGTTTATAAGAGCATTTCAGTAGTGTTCATAAGAGCGTTTCAGTAGTGTTTATAAGAGCATTTCAGTAGTGTATGTAAGAGCATTTCAGTAGTGTTTATAAGACTGTTTCAGTAGTGTATGTAAGAGTGTTTCAGTAGTGTTTATAAGAGTTTCAGTAGTGTATGTAAGAGCATTTCAGTAGTGTTTATAAGAGTGTTTCAGTAGTGTATGTAAGAGCATTTCAGTTGTGTTTATAAGAGCATTTCAGTAGTGTTTATAAGAGTATTTCAGTAGTGTTTATAAGAGCATTTCAGTAGTGTATGTAAGAGCATTTCAGTAGTGTTTATAAGAGTGTTTCAGTAGTGTATGTAAGAGCATTTCAGTAGTGTGTATAAGTGTTTCAGTAGGGTGTGTGAGAGAAAAACATTTCAGTTGTTTGTAAGAGCGTTTCAGTAGTGTTCATAAGAGCATTTCAGTAGTGTATGTAAGAGCATTTCAGTAGTGTTTGTGTGTGTGTGTGTGTGCGTGTGAGTGTGTGTGTGTGTGTGTGAGTTTGTGCGTGCGTGGTGTATGTAAGAGTGTTTCAGTAGTGTTTATAAGAGCATTTCAGTAGTGTATGTAAGAGCATTTCAGTAGTGTTTATAAGAGCATTTCAGTAGTGTATGTAAGAGCATTTCAGTAGTGTATGTAAGAGCATTTCAGTAGTGTTTGTAAGAGCGTTTCAGTAGTGTTTATAAGAGCGTTTCAGTAGTGTATGTAAGAGCATTTCAGTAGTGTGTGTGCATGCGTGCGTGTTGTATGTAAGAGTGTTTCAGTAGTGTATGTAAGAGTGTTTCAGTAGTGTTTATAAGAGTGTTTCAGTAGGGTTTATAAGAGCATTTCAGTAGTGTGTGTGCATGCGTGCGTGTTGTATGTAAGAGTGTTTCAGTAGTGTATGTAAGAGTGTTTCAGTAGTGTTTATAAGAGTGTTTCAGTAGGGTTTATAAGAGCATTTCAGTAGTGTACGTAAGAGCATTTCAGTAGTGTTTATAAGAGCGTTTCAGTAGTGTTTATAAGAGTGTTTCAATACTGTATGTAGGAGCATTTCAGTAGTGTTTATAAGAGCATTTCAGTAGTGTTTATAAGAGTATTTCAGTAGTGTTTATAAGAGCATTTCAGTAGTGTATGTAAGAGCATTTCAGTAGTGTTTATAAGAGCATTTCAGTAGTGTATGTAAGAGCATTTCAGTAGTGTTTATAAGAGTGTTTCAGTAGTGTATGTAAGAGCATTTCAGTAGTGTGTATAAGTGTTTCAGTAGGGTGTGTGAGAGAAAAACATTTCAGTTGTTTGTGAGAGCATTTCAGTAGTGTATGTAAGAGTGTTTCAGTAGTGTATGTAAGAGCATTTCAGTAGTGTTTATAAGAGTGTTTCAATAGTGTATGTAAGAGCATTTCAGTAGTGTTTATAAGAGCATTTCAGTAGTGTTCATAAGAGCGTTTCAGTAGTGTTTATAAGAGCATTTCAGTAGTGTATGTAAGAGCATTTCAGTAGTGTTTATAAGACTGTTTCAGTAGTGTATGTAAGAGTGTTTCAGTAGTGTTTATAAGAGTTTCAGTAGTGTATGTAAGAGCATTTCAGTAGTGTGTATAAGAGTGTTTCAGTAGTGTATGTAAGAGCATTTCAGTAGTGTGTATAAGAGTGTTTCAGTAGTGTATGTAAGAGCATTTCAGTTGTGTTTATAAGAGCATTTCAGTAGTGTTTATAAGAGTGTTTCAGTAGTGTATGTAAGAGCATTTCAGTAGTGTGTATAAGAGTGTTTCAGTAGTGTATGTAAGAGCATTTTAGTAGTGTGTATAAGAATGTTTCAGTAGTGTATGTAAGAGCATTTCAGTAATGTGTATAAGAGTGTTTCAGTAGGGTGTGTGAGAGAAAAACATTTCAGTTGTTTATGTGAGAGTATTTCAGTAGTGTATGTAAGAGGTAATTCTGAATAATGTCCCTAACGGCCCCTCATAATGCTTACTTAATGGGGACATCGCTCTGTTTACACAGTCACCTTTAGGGGACCTCTGGCGGTATGGGGACAAAAAAACAGGTCCCCTTAAGGGAAACCTTTTTAAATGATAGTCAGATCCATTCTGAAGATGGCTAAGTGATTTTTAAGCGTTGGCCCATAAAACATGTTCACTGAAAAGTAAACATGTTTAACATCTAATTTGAACTTCTTCTTTTTTTTTTTTTAAATGGTCCTCAGCAGTCACGTACAAATGTGTGTGAATTATGCAAAATTATTTAAATTTGGTCCCCATGGACCATATTAACTCTTTTTTCCCCAGTAAGAATGATCAGCACATTACTTCATCAATCCCGAGATTTAAAGACGTGTATGAGCTAACTGGGCAGTGGCCATTTGACCTCATTGTTTTATGCCTCCACAACCTGCAGAAAGGGTGGTCCCCACAAGTGATGATCAAAAACGTGGTCCCCATTTCCAAATGATAACCAGTATGTGTGTGTGTGTTGTCAGGCGGAGATGATGTTCTCTTCGGCGGTCTTCTGGACGGGCCTGGTCTTCATCCCTATCACCTCGCTGGTCTTTGACGTGGCCTACAAAGTGTGAGTCTCCTCAGCAGGAAATCTCTCCTCAATCCCCTGCTGTCTCCTTCGCTTTGTTTCGTCTCGCCTCGGATTCATGTCCGCATCTGCGCGACGTTAAGGTCTCGATGTTTGCTCGCAGGGTGAAGAGGGTGTTCTTTAAGACGCTGGTGGATGAGGTGCAGGAGCTGGAGGCGTTATCCCAAGATCCTGGTGCGGTGGTGCAAGGGAAAAGGTGCGTGGACGCTCTTCTTCATGTCTTTACGCACGCCAAAAGTGAACACAGGAAGCACATAACACACTTTACAGGATTACAAATAAAAACATGAGGCTGCGTTCACACTTGTCGGCTAGTCTGGTCTGAACCAGAATTAAAACAGAACTTGGTGCTCATTTTGGTGTGACATAGCTTTTGTGATATAGAACAAAACCCAAAACAAAGTTGGCACGTTGTGTGAATGGTAAATAAAATTAGAAAACAATGATTTGCGTTTCCGGGTGTTGTTGATAAATAGTAATAGTAGTAATAATAATAGATTTTATTTGTAAAAAAAGCACTTTACATTGAGTAAACAACCTCAAAGTGCTACAGTGTATTTAAAAAATAAAAAGATAATACAAATAAATACAAATAAAAACTAGAACAGCCTAATTGCTAGAACTAGTATGCAAATATATATAAAAAAAGGCTTTTTTAAAAAAGCATCCACAGTCTGTGGTGCCCTCAGGTGGTCAGGGAGAGTGTTCCACAGACTGGGAGCGGCGGAGCAGAAAGCCCGGTCTCCCATTGTTCGTAGTTTGGTTGGAGGAGGTTAGCCTGTCCGGAGCGGAGGTGTCGTGTGGAGGATTTGGGGGTGGGTAGTTCTTAGAGGTAGAGGGGGGCATTTCTTTTGTCATATTACAAAGCCCAAAACAAGTGAAGGTGGCACGTTGTGTAAATTGTAAATAAAACCAGAATACAATGATTTGCGTTTCCGGGTGTTGTTGATAAATAGTAATAATAATAGATTTTATTTGTAAAAAGCACTTTAAATTGAGTAAACAACCTCAAAATGCTACAGTGCATTAAAAAAATAAAAATAATAACAATAAAAACTAGAACAGCCTAATTGCTAGAACTAGTATGCATATATCTTAAAAAAAAGGCTTTTTTAAAAAGAAGGGTTTTTAAGCCTTTTTTAAAAGCATCCACAGTCTGTGGTGCCCTCAGGTGGTCAGGGAGAGGGTTCCACAGACTGGGAGCGGCGGAGCAGAAAGCCCGGTCTCCCATTGTTCGTAGCTTTGTCCTCGGAGGTTGGAGGAGGTTAGCCAGTCCGGAGCGGAGGTGTCGTGGGGAGGATTTGGGGGTGAGTAGTTCTTTGAGGTAGAGGGGGGCATTTCTTTTGTGTCATGTTACAAACCCCAAAACAAGTGAAGTTGGCACGTTGTGTAAATTGTAAATAAAACCAGAATACAATGATTTGCGTTTCCGGGTGTTGTTGATAAATAGTAATAATAGTAATAATAATAGAATGTATTTGTAAAAAGCACTTTACATTGAGTAAACAACCTCAAAATGCTACAGTGTATTAAAAAAAATAATAAAAATAAAAACTAGAACAGCCTAATTGCTAGAACTAGTATGCATATATCTAAAAAAAAAAACGCTTTTTTAAAAAGAAGGGTTTTTAAGCCTTTTTTAAAAGCATCCACAGTCTGTGGTGCCCTCAGGTGGTCAGGGAGAGGGTTCCACAGACTGGGAGCGGCAGAGCAGAAAGCCCGGTCTCCCATTGTTCGTAGCTTTGTCCTCGGAGGTTGGAGGAGGTTAGCCTGTCCGGAGCGGAGGTGTCGTGGGGAGGATTTGGGGGTGAGTAGTTCTTTGAGGTAGAGTGGGGCATTACCATGGAGGCACTGGTGGGTTAGTAGGGAGACTTTGTATTCAATCCTGAGTGGAACAGGAAGCTGGTGAAGGGATTTGAGAATTGGTGTGATATGGTCATATTTCCGCACTCTCATCAGGATCCTAGCAGCACAATTCTTGTTTTAACTTGCACTTACAGATGTAGTGACCAACTGAAGTTACTGACAGTGGTTTTCTGGAGTGTTCCTGAGCCCATGTGGTGATATCCTTTACACACCGATGTCGGTTTTTGAAGCAGTACCGCCTGAGGGATCGAAGGTCACGGGCATTCAATGTTGGTTTCTAGCCTTTGCTGCTTACCAGATTGTGAAATCCGTAAATTCCTTGCAATAGCTGGTTGAGAAATGTTGTTCTTAAACAATTTGCTCACGCATTTGTTGACAAAGTGGTGACCCTCGCCCCATCCTTGTTTGTGGATGACAAAGCTGCTTTTATACCCAATAATGGCACCCACCTGTTCCCAATTAGCCTGTTCACCTGTGGGATGTTCCAAATAAGTGAGCATTCCTCAACTTTCTCAGTCTTTTTTGCCACTTGTGCCAGCTTTTTTGAAACAAGTGGCAGGCATCAAATTCCAAATGAGCTAATATATGCAAATAAATAACAAAGTTTTCTAGTTTGATTGTTAATTATCTTGTCTTTGCAGTCTATTCAATTGAATATAAGTAGAAAAGGATTTGCAAATCATTGTATTCTGTTTTTATTTACCATTTACACAACGTGCCAACTTCACCGGTTTTGGGTTTTGTAGATAAACCATCGCAAATATTCCAAACTAAATGGAATACATAGTTGTTTTTTTAATATTTTTAGCAGATAAAATTTCCCCAAAAGCTTCTTAAATATATTTTCAACAGCTTTCGTGAAATATTAAATAACCTAGTTTAAATATTCCAAGCTACAGACTATTATTATATTATATACTATATAATTATATATTAGAGAGACTTACACTTAGACTTCCATTATTGTCATTCAAATTTGAACTTTACAGTACAGATAAGAACAGCATTTTGTTGCATTAGCTCCTTGTAGTGCAGGATAAAAGAGCAATAAGAGCAATAACAAAAATAAATGATATTATATATATTATATGTTATATAATTGTGTGGAACAATTTCCCTTGTGGATCAATAAAGTTTGTCTAAGTCTAAAATGTCATCTGCAGGGTGGAAAACGTAAGTTATTTTTACATTTCGTTGTATTTACTATCTTAGATTTCCCCAAATTTAAAAAAAAATATTTTCAAAGAACTTTTCTGACATGTTACGTGACTTAACTCAACGACTGTATTCCCAACTATAATGCTGTCTGCCAAGTTAAATGTTAATTATTTTTTATAATCTGACCCTTTTACCAGCTTCGATTTCACCAAAAGCTTCTAAAACTCGCTTTTAAGAGCTTTCATGACATAACTTGACCTAATTCAAATATTCCAAACTAAAATGGTGTCAGTTGGATTTAATATGTCGGTAATTTTTATATTTTGCTATTTTTACCAGCTTGGATTTCCCTAAACTTTTATAAAATATACTGTCAACAAGCTTCAGTGACATGTTAACGGACTTAACTTGAATTTTCCAAATGATAATTATGTCTCCTGGGTTGAATATGTCGGTTATTTCAATATTCTGCTTTTTTAACATCTCAGATTCCACCCAAAGCTTCTAAAATATACTTCTAAAGCATTTTCGTTACATATTACATGACCCAGCATGATTGTTCCAAACAATAATGCTGGGTGTGTTTGTACCAGCTTCATTTAATCACAAGCTTCTAAAATATATATACTTTAAACAAATTTCCCATCTTTTTGGTTGATTACGTAGGTTCTTATCACATTGCACTATTTTTTACAAGTTTAGATTTCATAACAAGCGTCTAAAAGATACTTTTACAGAAAATAATGTTACACACAAAGGTTTCTGGATGCGTGTAGTATTCACATTTTAGCTCAAGTAAACCAGACTGCATCAGAGTTCACTCCAGGGTTCGGATGATTGCGGTTACTCTTGACCAATATGGGTCGTGTGAACGCAGCCTAAGAAAAATATATATGTATGTGTATATATATATATATATATGTATACTTATGTGTATATATGTA
>NC_084758.1:19740330-19767830 GCF_033978785.1 Entelurus aequoreus
TTTAGTGCTTGATCTACTAATTATCTTATCTATAAAACACAAAATAGTGACGTAATGAATACTGTAACAAGGTAAAAAGCGTAATTGATATGACAATAATACAATCAATAATACTTAAACTACATACGTATGTGTGTGTACATCCATATATAAACTAATATTATAACAGTACAATAAATAATAATAATAATAATATTTTTATAAATATAAAAAAACAGAGAAAAATATATGTATATATTTACCATAATACATAATAATTCAATAAATCATTTCAAAACAGTTGAACGTGAATAATACAAATAAAAGCATCTATGATGAAACACATCAAAGGAGATCTAGTGGCAGATTTTAATGCAATATGAATAAAACTTAATCATTATCAGGTGAAAAGAGACATGTTGTAAGGATCTAAAATAGTAATAGGGTAGATCACAAAAGTAGTACCGTATTTTTTGGATTATAAATCGCTCCGGAGTATAAGTCGCACCGGCCGAAAATGCATAATAAAGAAGGAAAGAAACATATATAAGTCGCACTAGAGCAGGGGTCACCAACCTTTTTGAAACCAAGAGCTACTTCTTGGGTAGTGATTAATGCGAAGGGCTACCAGTTTGATACACACTTAAATAAATTGCCAGAAATAGCCAATTTGCTCAATTTACCTTTAACTCTATGTTATTATTAATAATTAATGATATTTACACTTAATTGAACGGTTTAAAAGAGGAGAAAACACGAAAAAAATGACAATTAAATTTTGAAACATAGTTTATTTTCAATTTCGACTCTTTAAAATTCAAAATTCAACCGAAAAAAAGAAGAGAAAAACTAGCTAATTCGAATCTTTTTGAAAAAATAAAAAAAATAATTTATGGAACATCATTAGTAATTTGTCCTGATTAAGATTAATTTTAGAATTTTGATGACATATTTTAAATAGGTTAAAATCCAATCTACACTTTGTTAGAATATATAACAAATTGAACCAAGCTATATTTTTAACAAAGACAAATCATTATTTCTTCTAGATTTTCCAGAACAAAAATTTTAAAATAAATTCAAAAGACTTTGAAATAAGATTTAAATTTGATTCTACAGATTTTCTAGATTTGCCAGAATATTTTTTTTGAAATTTAATCATAATAAGTTTGAAGAAATATTTCACAAATATTCTTCGACGAAAAAACAGAAGCTAAAATGAAGAATTAAATTAAAATGTATTTATTATTCTTTACTATAAAAAATAAAAAAATTTACTTGAACATTGATTTAAATTGTCAGGAAAGAAGAGGAAGGAATTTAAAAGGTAAAAAGGTATATGTGTTTAAAAATCCTAAAATAATTTTTAAGGTTGTGTTTTTTCTCTAAAATTGTCTTTCTGAAAGTTATAAGAAGCAAAGTAAAAAAATTAATGAATATATTTAAACAAGTGAAGACCAAGTCTTTAAAATATGTTCTTGGATTTCCAAATTCTATTTGAGTTTTGTCTCTCTTAGAATTAAAAATGTCGGGCAAAGCGAGACCAGCTTGCTAGTAAATAAATACAATTTAAAAAATAGAGGCAGCTCACTGGTAAGTGCTGCTATTTGAGCTATTTTTAGAAAAGGTCAGCGGGCTACTCATCTGGTCCTTACGGGCTACCTGGTGCCCGCGGGCACCGCGTTGGTGACCCCTGCACTAGAGTATAAGTCGCATTTTTGGGGGAAATTTATTTGATAAAATCCAACACCAAGAATAGACATTTGAAAGGCAATTTAAAATAAATAAAAAATAGTGATCAACAGGCTGAATAAGTGTACGTTATATGACGCAAAGTAATTTATATTCATCCCTCTTGGCAACTACCTGGGCGTAATTTCACACATAAATCGCTCCAGAGTATAAATCGCACCCACCGGCCAAACTATGAAAAAAACTGCGATTTATAATCCGAAAAATACGGTAATTAAATTAAGAATAATAATTGTGTTGATAAATCAAAGTAAAACAGAAAAAAATATGTATGACTATTTCTATTGCAATGAAATGAGAATGAATATGATGAATGGGGATGACACCTTAGACTTAGACAAACTTTAAGGATGGAAAGTGTAAGGATGGAAAGGATAATGCAGGTATAAAGTAGACTAGAAATGTACCGTAGTAGCAATATAAAATATAACATATATGTAATATTTACATATTATATATACAGTGTATGATATATACTGTATATATTATATTTTTATTTAATAGATACAATATATAATAATTACCATGTACAATATTACAATACCCGTATTTTCCGCACTATAAGGCGTACCGGATTATAAGGCGCACCTTCAATGAATGGCCTATTTTAAAACTTTGTTCATATATAAGGCGCACCACATTATAAGGCGCATAGAATAGACGCTACAGTAGAGGCTGGGGTTACGTTATACTTAAACTACATATGTATGTGTGTGTACATCCATATATAAACTAATATAACAATACAACCAATAATATTAATAATAATATGTTTATAAATATAAAAAACATAGAAAAATATATGTATATATTTACCATAATACATAATAATTCAATAAATCATTTCAAAACAGTTGAACATGAATAATACAAATATCTATGATGAAACACATTAAAGGAGATCTAGTGGCAGATTTTAATGCAATTTGAATAAAACTTAATCATTATCAGGTGAAAAGAGACATGTTGTAAGGATCTAAAATAGTAATAGAGTACATCACAACAGTAGTAATTCAATTAGGAATAATAATTGTGTTGGTAAATCAATGTAAAACAGAAACAAATATGTATGACTATTTCTATTGCAATGAAATGAGACTAAAAGTAATAAGAGGAGAATATGATGAATGGGGATGACACCTTAGACTTAGACAAACTTTAAGGATGGAAAGTGTAAGGATGGAAAGGATAATGCAGGTATAAAGTAGACTAAAAATGTACCGTAGTCGCAATATAAAATATAACATACATGTAATATTTACATATTATATATACAGTATATAATATATACTGCATATATTATATTTTTATCTAAAAGATACAATATATAATAATTACCATGTACAATATCACAGTACCCGTATTTTCCGCACTATAAGGCGCACCGGATTATAAGGCGCACCTTCAATGAACGGCCCATTTTAAAACTTTGTTCATATACAAGGCGCACCGCATTATAAGGTTGCATAGAATAGACGCTATAGTAGAGGCTGGGGTTGCGAGACCTGTTGTGGCTCAATATTGGTCCATATATAAGGCGCACCGGATTATAAGGTTGCATAGAATAGACGCTACAGTAGAGGCTGGGGTTGCGAGACCTGTTGTGGCTCAATATTGGTCCATATATAAGGCGCACCGGATTATAAGGCGCACTGTCAGCTTTTGAGAAAACTGGAGGTTTTTAGGTGCGCCTTATAGTGCGGAAAATACGGTATACGTCACAGCTGCAGCATAGAATAGAGAGTACCGTATTTTTCGGACTATCAGTCGCAGTTTTTTTCATAGTTTGTGCGACTTATATATGTTTTTTTTCCTTCTTTACTATGCATTTTCGGCAGGTGCGACTTAAATTCCGGTGCGGCTTATACTCGGAAAAATACGGTAGATCCAGCAGAAAATAGACATTATAAACAAAGAGAGGTAGCTAACATAGAAGGTGTCAGGTAATAGACAGATTGATGTATGGCGAGTGATTACACAGCTGGATGGAGTGCCTGTGTATAATTATAATGTTTTTTATGACAAATGCCACACAAACTCCCTGAAATCCCCCGACGAGGATCAGAAGAATCCTTTCCCAGGCTGCAGTCCAAAGTGCAATCATTTAAAAATCAAGACTCAAACCTTTCAAATTGCTTGCTTAAATCCGCCGGGGTTTTGACTTTAATGTCGGCAATCACGCCGTTGCTCCGGCGGACAGCTGATCGTCATCACGTGAGCTGCGCTATTTATTGGTGGGGGGCTCCGAGCCTGCAGCGGCCATTAGCGTGAAGCGGATCCGTGTGAGATCTCCCGCCCGGCTGAAAGCGATCCCCTCGGCCTGGCCGCGCTCCCAGACACACTCGCTCTTTTTACACATAAAGACATGTAGTCCGCACATTTACAGGAATTCCTATCCTGCAGCCCGCTGCTTCGACACGTTTCACACACACTTTGTCCTCCCGCCTGCGCCTCTGCCACTTTGTCTCCCTACATGGTGTTGGAGCCAGCAGGTAGACGCCTGCTGGCTCGGAGGTGCTTGATGAGTGGATCATTAAATCCGCCTGTGGCTCTCGGCATGTTGCTAACACACTGGCTGCACTTGTGTGTGTCTTTGTGTGTCTGTGTGTGTGTGTGTGTGTGTGTAGTTTGACGGAGAGGGCCCAGCTCCTGAAGAACGTCTTCAAGAAGAGCACTGTGAGTCTGTACCGCTCCGAGTCCATGCAGCAGAACCTACTACGTAAGTTACACAACCTCCTCGTCTTGTCTTTTCTCGCCTTACGTTTGAAATACACTATATTGCCAAAAGTATTTGGCCACCCATCCAAATGATCGGAATCAGGTGTCCTAATCACTTGGCCCGGCCACAGGTGTGTAAAATCCAGCACTTAGGCATGGAGACTGTTTCTACAAACATTTGTGAAAGAATGGGCTCAGTCCTAGGATGCCACCTGTGCAACAAATCCATCCATCCATCTTCTTCCGCTTATCCGAGGTCGGGTCGCGGGGGCAGCAGCCTAAACAGGGAAGCCCAGACTTTCCTCTCCCCAGCCACTTCGTCCAGCTCTTCCCGGGGGATCCCGAGGCGTTCCCAGGCCAGCCGCGAGACATAGTCTTCCCAACGTGTCCTGGGTCTTCCCCTAAACACCTCCCTAGGGAGGCCTTCGGGTGGCATCCTGACCAGATGCCCGAACCACCTCATCTGGCTCCTCTCGAATCGACAAATCCAGTCGTGAAATTTCCCCGCTCCTAAATATTCCAAAGTCAACCGTCGGCTTTATTATAAGGAAATGGAAGATTTTGGGAACAACAGCAACTCAGCCACCAAGTGGTAGGCCACGCAAACTGACAGAGAGGGGTCAACAGATACTGAAGCGCATGGTGCAAAGACTTTCTGCACAGTCAGTTGCTACAGAGCTCCAAACTTCGTGTGAGCTTCCAATTAGCCCACGTACAGTACGCAGAGAGCTTCACGGAATGGGTTTCCATGGCCGGGCAGCTGCATCTAAGCCATACATCAGCAAGTCCAATGCAAAGCGTCGCCACTGGACTCTAGAGCAGTGGAGACGCCTTCTCTGGAGTGATGAATCACATTTTTCCATCTGGCAATCTGATGGACCAGTCTGGGTTTGGAGGTTGCCAGGAGAACGCTACATTTCGGACTGCATTGTGCCGAGTGTGAAATTTGGTGGAGGAGGACTGTTTCTACAAACATTTGTGAACGAATGGGCCGCTCTCAGGAGCTCAGTCATAGGGCGGCGTAGCTCGGTTGGTAGAGTGGCCGTGCCAGCAACTTGAGAGTTACAGGTTCGATTCCCGCTTCCTAGAGGGGGTGGGGGTTACCCACATATGCAGTCCTCTCCAAGGTTTCTCATAGTCATTCACATCGACGTCCCACTGGGGTGAGTTTTTCCTTTCCCGTATGTGGGCTCTGTACCGAGGATGTCGTTGTGGCTTGTGCAGCCCTTTGAGACACTTGTGATTTAGGGCTATATAAATAAACATTGATTGATTGATTGATTCTGCCATCCTAGTCACTGCCGTTGTGTCCTTGGGCAAGACACTTTACCCACCTTCTCCCAATGCCACCCACACTGGTTTAAATGTAACTCAGATATTTGGTTTCACTATGTAAAGGGCTTTAAGTCACTAGAGGAAAGCGCTATATAAATATAATTCACTTCACTTCAGGATGCCACCTGTGCAACAAATCCAGTCGTGAAGTTTCCCCGCTCCTAAATATTCCAAAGTCAACCGTCGGCTTTATTATAAGGAAATGGAAGAGTTTGGGAACAACAGCAACTCAGCCACCAAGGGGTAGGCCACGTAAAATGACAGAGAGAGGTCAGCGGATGCTGAAGCGCATAGTGCAAAGACTTTCTGCACAGTCAGTTGCTACAGAGCTCCAGACTTCGTGTGAGCTTCCAATTAGCCCACGTGCAGTACGCAGAGCATACTTGCCGACCTTGAGGCCTTCGAATTCGGGAGATGGGCGGCGGGGTTAGTGGTAGCAGGGGGTGTATATTGTAGTGTCCTGGAAGAGTCAGTGCTGCAATGTGTTGTTCTGTTGTGTTTATGTTGTGTTACGGTGCGGATGTTCTCCCGAAATGTGTTTGTCATTCTTGTTTGGTGTGGGTTCACAGTGTGGCTTATATTTGTAACAGTGCTAAAGTTGTTTATACGGCCACCCTCAGTGTGACCTGTATGACTGTTGATCAAAGTATGCCTTGCATTCACTTGTGTGTGTGTGTTGAAGCCGCGTATATTGTGTGACTGGGCCGGCACGCTGTTAGTATGGAGGAGAAGCGGACCTGACGTTAAAGGCGGTGCTTTTTAAGGCACGCCCCCAAGATTGTTAACCTCACCAATGCGCTTTTGGAAGAATGGTGGGAAATTCCTATAAACACACTCCGCAACCTTGTGGACAGCCTTCCCAGAAGAGTTGGACGGACATCATATTGAACCCTATGGGTTAGGAATGGGATGGCACTTCAAGTTCATATGTGAGTCAAGGCAGGTGGCCAAGCACTTATGGCAATATAGTGTTGAAGAAGGATGCGTTCACATTGTGTCTCAGTACTCTATAGCCCAGAAATGACGATATGTTAGCAAGTAATTACCTAAGCAAGTAATTTACTAAGATTAATCCAAATTCAAAATTGTGGTTAACCATTTGACAATCCAAATGTTTACTAAAAGCTTCTAAAATATACTTCGCAAGCAACACATTATCTCTCATATTTGTCATTTAACACTGGTTCGTGTCTTTGGTCCGTGCAACGTTCACTTGCAAGCGGTCCAAGTCCGTTTGTTGCGTGTGCAAGGACCCAAAAGAACAAAACTCACCAGTTCCCTTTAAAGGCCTACTGAAATGAAATATTTTTATTCAAACGGGGATAGCAGATCCATTCTATGTGTCATACTTGATCATTTCGCGATATTGACATATTTTTGCTGAAAGGATTTAGTAGAGAACATCGACGATAAAGTTCACAACTTTTTGGTCGCTGATAAAAAAAAGCCTTGCCTGTACCGGAAGTAGCGTGACGTCACAGGAGGAAGGGCTGCTCACATTTTCCTATTGTTTACACCAGCAGCGAGAGAGATTCGGACCGAGAAAGCGACGATTACCCCATTAAATTGAGCGAGGATAAAAGATTTGTGGATGAAGAACGTGAGAGTGAAGGACTAGAGTGCAGTGCAGGACGTATCTTTTTTCGCTCTGACCGTAACTTAGGTACAAGCTGGCTCATTGGATTCCACACTTTCTCCTTTTTCTATTGTGGATCACGGATTTGTATTTTAAACCACCTCGGATACTATATCCTCTTGAAAATGAGAGTCGAGAACGCAAAATGGACATTCACAGTGACTTTTATCTCCGCGGTGAAGCTCTTTAGCTACGGAGCTAACGTGATAGCATCATGCTTAAATGCAGATAGAAACAAAAGAAATAAACCCCTGACTGGAAGGATAGACAGAAGATCAACAATACTATTAAACCATGGACATGTAAATACACGGTTAATAATTTCCAGCCTGGCGAAGCTTAACAATGCTGTTGCTAACGACGCCATTGAAGCTAACTTAGCAACGGGACCTCACAGAGCTATGCTAAAAACATTAGCTATCCACCTACGCCAGCCAGCCCTCATCTGCTCATCAACACCCGTGCTCACCTGCGTTCCAGCGATCGACGGAGCGACGAAAGACTTCACCCGATCATAGATGCGGTCGGCGACCCGGAGACGGAGGAAGTCAAGGTGAGGTCGGCGGCTAGCGCGTTTGCTATCCATCTCAAAGTCCTCCTGGTTGTGTTGCTGTAGTCCGCCGCTAATACACCGATCCCACCTACAGCTTTCTTCTTTGCAGTCTTCATTGTTCATTAAACAAATTGCAAAAGATTCACCAACACAGATGTCCAGAATACTGTGGAATTATGAGATGAAAACAGAGTTTTTTGTATTGGATTCAATGGGGCCGAATACTTCCGCTTCAACGATTGACGTCACGCGCATACGTCATCATACATAGACGTTTTCAACCGGAAGTTTAGCGGGAAATTTAAAATGTCACTTTATAAGTTAACCCGGCCGTATTGGCATGTGTTGCAATGTTAAGATTTCATCATTGATATATAAACTATCAGACTGCGTGGTCGGTAGTAGTGGCTTTCAGTAGGCATTTAACTGACCCTGACATGAAATGTGTGAACGCATCCTAAAAGTGTGTTTGTGTGAAAACCGTAAAGAAAAACCACAAAAAAAATGCTGTGTTATGCATGTTAGGCCAGTAGTCACCTTAGCCCCTTTTGCACAGGACTTTCTGTGTTGAAATCAGGCGCCCCTTTCACCCTCGCCTACCCGTGTCGGCCTTTTGTATAAACAACGTGGACTCGCAACAGGAAGTCAGCTTATCGGTGGTCAGTATCGGAGGTGGGTCAGTGGCGTAGTCCACCCGTTGCCGAGCCCCTTTCACACAGTCCGTGAACGCTGGCTTCTAAACAGGACAGGGAAACGCAGAAAAGTGTGGAAGGCACAAAAATGTCCGATTGAAAACGTTGCGATAGGGACTGCCGAGCGTCAGAGGCTGGTCCGAAACCTGTTTGAAAGGAGCTCGCGGAAAGTCGGGACATTGAACATTCATTATATTGCTGGACAAAATATTATTTTGACACCAAATTAAGGTTTTATTTCTTATAAGCAGTGGTGTGCCGTCAGGAATTTGAGAACACATAGTTGATAGACAGTTGCGATAGCCAATCAGATCACAAGTTGTTGACAGTAGCCTATCTAGGTAGCCCGATGTTATCGAGGCTGTGATCTTGTCATTCCAAAGTGAGTATCCAATCACAAGTTTCTCTGCTGGCCTAACAACCAGAAATCATGATCATAATTAAAGATAAAAGTATTTCTTTTATTGACTTTCCCTAAATATCTAAAAGTATTCATATTCTCTTCATGTCATATTATGCTCCTTTCCAATGCTGTTGTTTTTAGTTTTAGTTTGTATCCAATCAGAATTCAGCTGGCTTATGTTGCCATGCTGTACCAAATCTGCCCGGGACCTTCAGAATCAACAATGCGGGGACATACAGTTGATAGACAGTTGCGATAGCCAATCAGATCACAAGTTGTTGTCAGTAAGGCCTTCTAGATGGCCTCACGTTAGACGTGACATTTACCCGTCCTGTGATTGGAAAATCACCGGGACCGTTAGCGGATTAATTTGTGAACACATACAGTTGATAGACAGTTGCGATAGCCAATCCGACCCTACTCAGTGGCCTAGTGGTTAGAGTGTCCGCCCTGAGATCGGTAGGTTGTGGGTTCAAACCCATTACCTCCCTGCTTGGCACTCAGCATCAAGGGTTGGAATTGGGGGTTAAATCACCAAAAATTATTCACGGGCGCGGCCACCGCTGCTGCTCACTGCTCCCCTCACCATTCCAGGGGGTGATCAAGGGGATGGGTCAAATGCAGAGGACACATTTCACCACACCTAGTGTGTGTGTGTGTGTGTGTGTGACAATCATTGGTACGTTAACTTAACTTTAACTTTTAACAAGTTGTTGAGAGTAGCCTATCTAGGTAGCCTGATGTTAACGAGGCTGTGATTGGATACTCACTTGTCATTCCAAAGTGAGTATCCAATCCCAAGTTTCAATTTAGCAGAAAGCGGGAAGTGTTGCGCCGTAGCCATACCGGGCTTGCAGAGAAGGAACAAATAAGTGAACAAACAGACGAATAAAATGAGCTCTTAATCTCTCTTTGCACAAATTTCACTTCAATAAATATATGCGAGCGCAGTTTTTGGTAAAACCGGGTCAGGCAGTTTGTTTTGTGGTCTCCTTTTGGTGCCATCCCTTTCCCAGCAAATCCAGGGTACTGGCTGGTTCGTCCGTGTTGCTGGGCTCATATCGCTCATTTGTTTGTAAGCGGAACTACTCCCAAATGTTTTTTGTTCCTCCTAGTTTGTAAAATAGCAGTCTCGCTTCCACCCGCAGTGACAAAGATTGCGGATGATCGACAAGAGGGTTCACTCTGTTCATTTCATTCCGCTAGGGAGTGAACGTGCGATGGGAAGCGAGTCACAAAGAAAAGAAGCACACACGAACATAGCAATTTATCGATTATCAGTTATCGTTTGATCAATTGATCGGCTTCGACTAATTAATGTCAGCGCAGGATGATATGTCGCTGTGTGAAAGTGCACTCGGTTACGGCAATATCCATTTTCTACAAAAGCGGGCTTTTTGTTAGCTACAGTTTCAGGTTTGATGCGACTGTTCCAATAAAAAAAAAAATCCTCAAACGCCAAAACAGGAAGTGCTGCCCCCCACCCCCCTCCGCCGCCTTTAGCAGATGAGTCACCTTCACGGAGGATTAGCGACGCTAAATACTTCCAGCATGAGGACGACAGCGTATCGAATAACGAGCTGTCAAGTGGAGGCTTTGTCAGAATCTTGTTTTCTTTTTCTTGTCGTCACCTTTTTTGTTTGTCTCCTTTTTTATCATTTTGTGCCTGGGCTTACTCTTTTGTTGAAGACCAAAAGTATTCGCACTGCAAAAAGTCAGTGTTCAAAAACAAGACGAAAAAAAATACAAAAATGAGGGGTATTTTATTTGAACTAAGCAAAATTATCGGCCAATAGGACAAGAAAATTTGGCTTGTCAAGACTTTCCAAAACAAGTAAAATTAGCTAACCTCAATGAACCCAAAAATACCTTAAAATAAGTATATTCTCACTAATAACAAGTGCACTTTTCTTGGTAGAAAGGAAAAAAAAAGAGACCTTTTTGCTCAATATGTTGAAAAATATTCTTAAATTAAGTAAATGCTGGTGCCATTATCTTGACATAATGATATGCGCTCGGCATTACATTTCTTTAAACCAGCCAACTTATACTAAAAACTAGTTTTTTTTTCATAATGGAAAGTCAACAAGGCAACCGCTTGTTACTCTCGGGGTCTCCTAGCTGCTCAGACAAATCATATTGTCTAAAAATGCATTTTTCCATCGATAACATGACATCATCACGCCAAGTGCGTGCTCTTTCAGTCAATTAGTGCGCGAGGAATATATTTATCTATCTATATATATATATATATATATATATATATATATATATATATATATATATATATATATATATATATATATATATATATATATATATATATATATATATATATATATATATATATATATACACTACCGTTCAAAAGTTTGGGGTCACCCAAACAATTTTGTGGAATAGCCTTCATTTCTAAGAACAAGAATAGACTGTCGAGTTTCAGATGAAAGTTCTCTTTTTCTGGCCAATTTGAGCGTTTAATTGACCCCACAAATGTGATGCTCCAGAAACTCAATCTGCTCAAAGGAAGGTCAGTGTTGTAGCTTCTGTAACGAGCTAAACTGTTTTCAGATGTGTGAACATGATTTGCACAAGGGTTTTCTAATCATCAATTAGCCTTCTGAGCCAATGAGCAAACACATTGTACCATTAGAACACTGGAGTGATAGTTGCTGGAAATGGGCCTCTATACACCTATGTAGATATTGCACCAAAAACCAGACATTTGCAGCTAGAATAGTCATTTACCACATTAGCAATGTATAGAGTGTGTTTCTTTAAAGTTAAGACTAGTTTAAAGTTATCTTCATTGAAAATAAGGACATTTCCATGTGACTTCAAACTTTTGAACGGTAGTGTACGGCGTGGCGCAGTTGGGAGAGTGGCCGTGCCAGCAACCTGAGGGTTCCTGGTTCAATCCCCACCTTCTACCAACCTCGTCACGTCCGTTGTGTCCTTGAGCAAGACACTTCACCCTTGCTCCTGATGGGTCGTGGTTAGGGCCTTGCATGGCAGCTCCCGCCATCAGTGTGTGAATGTGTGTGTGAATGGGTGAATGTGGAAATAGTGTCAAAGCGCTTTGAGTACCTTGACGGTAGAAAAGCGCTATATAAGTATAACCCATTTACCATTTAGTGTATATATAGCCTGGCCCCCGGCCAAAACATTTTTAATTGTAATTTTTAAGAATTCATCTGAATGTGCATGAACTATTCTGTTCAAAATTGTTAGAAATGTCACATGTTAAATGTTTGAATATTAACTGTCAGTTTACTGTACTGTGCCAACTGTACTACTATACGAGTACATATTTTCTTTTGTTTCATTGAAAATAAAACAGCAAAGTCCATCCGTTTTAATTATGAGACAAAATTGTGTCAAAGTCGTGATTTTTTTTTTTCATGCATGCAATAAGAAATTATTACTTTAAAAAAGTAGTTTTATACTTGTGAGTGTTGATGACACAGCTTTGCAACAGTTGATATTCTAGTTTCAAGCATGTTTTACTCAATATAGGTCATCAAATCTCAGCAACAAGCTGTAATATCTTACTGAGATCATTTAGGACCAAAACACTTAAAACAAGTAAAACACTCGAACATAAAATCTGCTTAGTGAGATGAATTATCTTATCAGACAGAAAATAAGCAAATATCACCCTTATTTGAGATATTTAATCTTACTTAGATTTCAATTTTTGCAGTGTAGACAACATCAACGTTATCTTTAGCGCGGAATCGCAAGAATGTTTGCATTTTAAGGCCTTATTATTTCATGCTCTCGTATTTTCTCGTTTGTTTGACATTCCAATGGAAAATCGGATTTTTCTTACTGTTGCACCGTGTTGTTGACATATTGTAGTTTTTCTATTTTTCTCACAGTAACAAATACATTAGATTTTTTTTGGAGGAGCCAGGAATGTTAACATTGGATCAAATGTTAGATTTTTTTTCTTGCCTTTGTTTCGTTGATTTTTTTGACAATATCAAGTAAACTGAAAAGTTAACAATGGATTTTCCAAGTTAATGAAATCGTGTAAACATTGCTCTGTTTAAAAATGAATTACTAGAATTTCTAATTAGGCTAACTATCTTAATTTGTATTTGTTTTTTACAATATCGAGTAACCTAGACAGATTTTTTTTCTAGTATTTGTAGAGTGAAACAACTACTCTATTAAATTTTAAAAAGACTAACTAAAACGTAAAATCATGCGAGCTACATTAAAAACCTCTTAAGGCCCAAGCTGTTTGTTTACATGCTTTTTTTAATTTCTCTTTGCTATTTGGGTTTATTGGACCCTAATTAGAATAAAAAACTAAGAATCATCTTTTTATATAATGTACTTAGTCGATAAGTACACAAACGTGTACTTCATGTTTAGTGACATGCTAACTCTTATTTTTAAACTTTTTTTCCCCCAAATTCCATTGTATGTTATACTCTTCTGACACCACCAGATGGCAGTATAAGTGTCCACATAAGTGGCCATAAGACCCCAATTCAGTAGTGTACACAATTTTGGAAATAAGAGCTAAAAGGTGCTGTCCACGCATGTGACCACTAAGGCCTTTAGAGTAAATTTTTTTTGTTTGTTTTTGCAATGATCGATTATCGTATTTTTCGGAGTATAAGTCGCTCCGGGGTATACGTTGCACCGGCCGAAAATGCATAATAAAGAAGGAAAAAAACATATATAAGTCGCACTGGAGTATAAGTCGCATTTTTTGGGGAAATGTATTTGATAAAAGCCAACACCAAGAATAGACATTTGAAAGGCAATTTAAAATAAATAAAGAATAGTGAACAACAGGCTGAATAAGTGTACGTTATATGAGGCATAAATAACCAACTGAGAACGTGCCTGGTATGTTAACGTAACATATTATGGTAAGAGTCATTCAAATAACTATAACATATAGAACATGCTATACGTTTACCAAACAATCTGTCACTCCTAATCGCTAAATCCCATGAAATCTTATACGTCTAGTCATGAGCTAAATAATATTATTTGATATTTTACGCTAATGTGTTAATTTCACACATAAGTCGCTCCTGAGTATAAGTCGCACCCCCGGCCAAATTATGAAAAAAACTGCGACTTATACTCCGCAAAATACGGTAGGCTAACTACCTTAAATTGTATTTATTTTTTACAATATCGAGTAACCTAGACAGATTTTTTTCTAGTATTTGTAGAGTGAAACAACTACTCTATTAAATTTAAAAAAGACTAACTAAAACGTAAAATCATGCGAGCTACATTAAAAACCTCTTAAGTCCCAAGCTGTTTGTTTACATGCTTTTTTTTTTTATTTCTCTTTGCTATTTGGGCTTATTGGACCCTAATTAGAATAAAAAACTAAGAATCATCTTTTTATATGATGTACTTAGTCCATAAGTACACAAACGTGTACTTCATGTTTAGTGACAAGCTAACTCTTATTTTAAATTTTTTTTTTTCCAAATTCCATTGTATGTTGTACTCTTCTGACACCACCAGATGGCAGTATAAGTGTCCACATAAGTGGCCATAAGACCCCAATTCAGTAGTGTACACAATTTTGGAAATAAGAGCTAAAAGGTGCTGTCCACGCATGTGCCCACCAAGGCCTTAAGAGTTAAATTTTTTTGTTTGTTTTTGCAATGATCGATTAATCGGTGGCCTAGTGGTTAGAGTGTCCGCCCTGAGATGGGTAGGTTGTGAGTTCAAACCCTGGCCGAGTCATACCAAAGACTATAAAAATGGGACCCATTACCTCCCTGCTTGGCACTCAGCATCAAGGGTTGGAATTGGGGGTTAAATCACCAAAAATGATTCCCGGGCGCGGCCACCGCTGCTGCTCACTGCTCCCCTCACCTCCCAGGGGGTGAAAAAGGGGATGGGTCAAATGTAGAGGACACATTTCACCACGCCGAGCGTGTGTGTGACTATCATTGGTACTTTAAGTTTAACTTTAAGCTAGAAATGTTCTGATATAATCTTCAAGTACGGTAGATCAAGTGGTATTCTTCGGGCTTTATCCAAGAAAAACAACATCAAAACTAAGACTTGTAATAATTGTGACTCTGCAAATGCAAAATGTCGACATCTTCCTTCTCCTTTTTAGTTCCTAATTAGGCGATGATAGTCCGTTTTAGATTAGCCCACAACAAAAGAGTTAAAATGTTTTGATTTTGTGTTTCATTCATTTGTGTTCTGTTGCGTGCTTTTGTCTGATCAGTTTGCTTTTGTTTGTCGTCTCTCAGGTGGGCACGAGTCGCATGTTGTGTGACCCTTTTTGTTACGTTTCCATCGTAGTTCCTCGTTAGAGCCTTTTCTTCCCTTCGTCTTTTTCTTTGGTTCCTCTCTCCCTCGTGTGTTTGCTGTGTTCTGACGTGAGCCCACTTTTTGAAAAAAAAAAAACACGGTGATATGATGAAATGTTGCGCTGTTATTCCCCCCCCCCCCCTGGCCCCCACGGCTCAGCACACTCCTTTGAGCTGACCAACCGGGCCCCACAGGTAGCCTACTGATCCGCTCGTTTGACCCCAAGGTGAGACTCAAAAGGGAAACTTTCGGAACTTAGCGAGTAACCTTTAGACCAGGGGTGTCCAAACTTCCTTCACTGAAGCATGCAGGGGCCAATTTGATGTTTTTTTTATTTTCAAAATAATACAATATATAGATGTTTTTTTGGAGGTTTTCTTACCTTTAAGGCTCTGCTCAAGTTTTGTTTAAAAAAAAAAAATTTCTTTTAATTTTGTCTTTTTTATTTGTTATTATTCAACGGTCAAATTAATAATAATTAATTTGTTATTATTCAACGGTGAAGGCGCACTTAAAATCCTTTTTTTCTTCTCAAAACTCGACAGTGCGCCTGATAACCCGGTGCGCTTAATGTCCGGAATAATTCTGGTTGTGCTTACCGACCTCGAAGCAGTTTTATTTGGTACACGGTGAAAGGATAAGTGTGATCAGTAGATGGCAGTCAAACATAAGAGATACGTGTAGACTGCACTTTGATGGCAATATGACTCAAGTAAACAACACCAACAAAATAATGCAAAATATAGATGTTTTTTTATTTATTTTTTTACCTTTAAGGCTCTGCTCAAGTTTTGTTCTGGCAACCCGGATGGATTTCAGTCATAAAAATTTTAAAATTGAATCATTTTTATTTGTTATTATTCAACGGTCAAATCCATAGATCAGGGGTGTCAAAGTCATTTTAGCTCAGGGGCCACATGGAGGAAAATCTCTGCCGGACTATTAAAATCCTGGCATTAAAACTAAAAAATAAAGACAACTTCAGATTGTTTTCTTTGTCTTATTTTGGCCAAAATTAGAACAAACACATTCTGAAGGCGCACTTAAAATACTTTTATTTCCTCAAAACTCGACAGTGCGCCTAATGCCCGAATAATTCTGGTTGTGCTTACCGACCTCAAAGCAGTTTTATTTGGTACACGGTGTAAGGATAAGTGTGACCAGTAGATGGCAGTCAAACGTAAGAGATACGTGTAGACTGCACTTTGATGGCAATATGACTCAAGTAAACAACACCAACAAAATAATGCAAAATATAGATGTTTTTTTTATTTATTTTTTTACCTTTAAGGCTCTGCTCAAGTTTTGTTCTGGCAACCCGGACAGATTTCAGGCATAAAAATGTTAAAATTGAGTATTTTTAATTTTTTATTATTCAATGGTCAAATCTCTAGATCAAGGGTGTCAAAGTCATTTTAGCTCAGGGGCCACATGGAGGAAAATCTATGCCGGACTATTAAAATTCTGGCATTAAAACTAAAAACGTTGTCTTATTTTGGCCAAAATTAGAACAAACACATTCTGAAGGCGCACTTAAAATCATTTTATTTCTCAAAACTCAACAGTGCGCCTAATGTCCAGGATAATTCTGGTTGTGCTTACCGACCTCGAAGCAGTTTTATTTGTTACATGGTGTAATGATACGTGTGACCAGTAGATGGCAGTCAAACATAAGAGATATGTGTAGACTGCACTATGATGGCAATATGACTCAAGTAAACAACATCAACAAAATAATACAATATAAAGATGTTTTGTTTTTTTTACCTTTAAGGCTCTGCTCAAGTTTTGTTCTGGCAACCCGGACAGATTTCAGGCATAAAAATGTTAAAATTGAGTATTTTTCATTTTTTATTATTCAGTGGTCAAATCCCTAGATCAGGGGTGTCAAAGTCATTTTAGCTTAGGGGCCGCATGGAGGAAAATCTGTGCCAGACTATTACAATCATGGCATTAAAACGAAAAAATAAAGACAACTTCAGATTGTTTTATTTGTCTTATTTTGGCCAAAAATAGAACAAACACATTCTGAAAATATTACAATAAAAATATAGAAAAAAAATACCAGCATATAACTGAATACATTTACATATGCATAAAAATGTATTTTATTTTGTATTATTTTTTTTAATGAATTAACGTTTATGACAACCTTTTTTCCAAAACACATTATAGAATGTGAGATATAACAGGATAATGCATACATTTATCATTTGTTTTCAAAACGCTTACAAAAAAGTGGGACCCCAAAAATGTACTGTGGGACCCCATTCCCATCAAGTGCGTGCTGTGGTCTGCGGGTTGGTTCTAATACTTATCAAATATCATAGATAATTCATTTGCGGGCCGGATTTGGCCCGCGGGCCTTGACTTTGACACATGTGACATAATGGATGTATAATTAATATAATTTAATATGAAAGTTCAACTTCTACCTTGTTTACTTTTGTGACGACCTCTTCAAAGCTTTGTAATCGATAAGAAATATGTGTGGAGAGAGTCTTTTGCATTTCCCAGTCTTTTGCATTTTTCCCATCATGCCTTGCAATGGATTTCAATGTCAAATTTAAAAATAAAATAACAATTTTTTATATCCACAAAGTTTATTGAGCAGGTTGTTATGTGTGACCATGTGTGTTCACTGTTTGTGCTGGTTGATATATATATTTTTTCCTGCATCATGACTAGGAAAGGTTGTTTGGATTGGGTCGTATAAGTAAATGCTCTGCTCGAGAGGTCAAGATGTATGGTCACTGATGTATGTTTTTTCACATTGTCCACAACGTGCCAGATCCGGCCCGCAGGCCTTGACTTTCACACCCCTGTTCTAGATCAACTTCAGATCCTTTTGTCGAAAAAATATATACAGTATCTTTTTCATATTTTTTTTTGTTTTAATGGCAAAAACACAAAACGTGCAATATTCCCCCCCCACCCCCCCCCCCCCCCCCCCCCCACCCCAAAATTCAAAGTGCATTATTAGCTTTAAAGAAAAAAACAACCTGCATGCCAGCTTTGTGTTATTAGAGTCGACATTACATTTAAAATCTTTTTAAAAAATTATAGTATTTTTTGGAATCTGCCGCGGGCCGTTGAATAGTTCGCACTTTGGACACCCCTGCTTTAGTATTGTTGTTATGCCTTTTAGAAAAAATGTGTGCCTTTTTAAATGCAAACTTTTTTAAGGAGTATATTCATTTTTATCTCTGTGTTTCATGTCAAGCGCTAACCACTGAGCTTCGCTTAGCATTAGCCTAGCTCGGTCCAAAATACTAAAAAGAACCGCCCCCAAATTACAATTAAAACCTCATTTTATGTTTTAACTGAGCTATAACATTGTATTTAACAAGTATAATAAAAAAAATGTTTTTGTTGTACTACTTTAATTTGGATTTTAATACGTCTCTAAGAGCTAAGCGCTCACCGATTCTTGCTACCTTGTTAGCTCTTGATTTAGCTGTAATATAAATTGTGGTGTTCGTCTCCTAAAATGTATCATTTTCAAATAAATTTGATATTAGATAAAATATGACATTTAGTTTTCCTGTTAAATGAGTTATTTTCATTTATGTCAAGACAATAAATGATAAAAATGGCAATTAATTTAATAAATGTGGTTAAAGTATTTAAACACAATAATAGCAATAAAATAACTACTACACCTAATAAAAATGTGTGCCTTTTTAAATGCAAACTTTTTTAAGGAGTATATTCATTTTTATCTCTGTGTTTCATGTCAAGTGCTAACCACTTGTCTTTGCTTAGCATTAGCCTAGCTCGGTCCAAAATACTAAAAAGAACCGCCCCCAAATTACAATCAAAACATCATGTCATGTTTTAACTGAGATTTAACATTGTATTTAACAAGTATAATAACTTCTTTTTTTTGCTGTACTACTTTAATTTGGATTTTAATATGTCTCTAAGAGCTAAGCGCTCACCGATTCTTGCTAACTTTTTAGCGCTTGATTTAGCTGTAAAATAAATTGTGGCGTTCGTCTCCTGAAATCTATCATTATAAAATAAATGTGATATTAGATAAATTGTGACATTTAGTAAAGGAGGCTTTTTCATTTATGTAAAGACGATTAATGATAAAAATGGAAATTAATTTATTAAATGTGGTTAAAGTATGTAAACAGAATAATAGCAATAAAATAACTACTACACGTAATAAAAATGTGTGCCTTTTTCAATGCAAACTTTTTTAAGGATTATATTAATTTTAATTTATTTGTTTAATGTCAAGCGCTAACCACTGGGCTTTGCTTAGCATTAGCCTAGCTCGGTCCAAAATACTAAAAAGAACCGCCCCCAAATTACAATTAAAACATGTCATGTTTTAACTGAGTTTTAACAAGTATAATAACTAATTTTTGCTGTACTACTTTAATTTGGATTTTAATATGTCTCTAATCTCACCGATTTTTGCTAGCTTGTTAGCTCTTGATTTAGCTGTAAAACAAATTGTGGCGTTCGTCTCCTAAAATGTATAATTTTAAAAGAAATTTGATATTGTATAAAATGTGACATTTAGTAAAGTAGGCTTTTTCATTTATGTAAAGACGATAAATGATAAAAAAAGAAATTAATTTAATAAATGTGGTTAAAGTACTTCAATCCAATCCACTTTATTTATATAGCACATTTAAACAACAAAAATGTTTCCAAAGTGCTGCACAACAATATTAAAAACAATATTCAAACCAATGACTGAATAAAAACAAAAAATAAATAAATATAAAAATAAATATGATTAAAAACGATTTTTAAGGGTAAAACCAATGTAAACAGAATAATAGCAATAAAATAACTACTGCAGTTAATAATTTTTTTACTTCTGCATAAATTTTATATTTTTTATTTGTTTATTAATATAAGTATTAAGGCTCTGCTTGCAAGGCAAGTCAGGACTTTACATGCAGTAGCCATTTTGTTAGCTGTTAGCATGTTAGCATTGCCATTTTAGTGAGATTGTCCCTAAAAAAAAAAAAAAAGGGTTAGGACTTGACGCTACCTACCTTGCAAGGTGCTACCCTTTACCGCATTTGAGAGCCGTTACTTTAGCAACCTGAAAGTACGTTGTAAGTAAGTTGTATCCATGCTAACTGTTAGCATTTTCGCCAAAACAAGGCGAAGCTTTAAAAAGCGAATCGATCTGGAACAGATGAAATTGAATTATTGTTTTTTTTCATTACATATTTTATCAGTAATGTAATCAAAGAAGGAAAATAATGCTATGCTAGCTGTTATCATTGTGAAGTTTAAAATGATTAATGGACAATTTTTAGGTATGAATAGGTTATACATGAAATATTATTCCCGAATTGTAGTTCCTGTTGTTTTATTGATATTCATTTTGATTATTTATTTCATTAATTTTATTTATTCTGGCACACAACCCCATGTACTGTTTTGGTTGTTCTTTGTGTAATCAATCGTTTTTTTACCTTCTCAATTTTAATGCCTTCTGTCCTCTTCGGCAGACGGCTACGCCTTTTCCCAAGACGAGAACGGCGTGGTGTCGCAGTCGGAGGTGATCCGGGCGTACGACACCACCAAGGAGAGGAGCCGGGAGTGGTGAGCGCCCGCCAATCAGTCGCCAGCGCCACCGCGACCACCCGCTTGGTGGTTTTCTTGTTTCTGGACGGCGGGTGACGTTTTTTTTTGGAGACGATGAGTACGACCGCAGACAGATAAGAATGGGACCATGGATTCTTTTGAGGAAGGGAACAGGTGAAGTGTGACGAGCACGGTGCTTTTTTGTCCTCCTCACCCTTTGCTCAGTTACGAGCGCCGAACCGAAACCGCTAAAAATAGGACTGCGAGACACGAGGGGGTGTGACGGTACGCCGCGCCCACGGTACAGTGCGGCGCTCGGCGTGAAGGTTCATTTTGGGAACAAAACCGCTTGAATGAGTTTTAAAATTAAAATATCGCAGCCGGTAATTCTGTAATACCATTTTTAATATTTATATTTCAATTTTTTTTAGTAAATCCCTTAATCGCCTGATGTGCGGAATGAATAGTTTCAGCTGATTATCGTCTTGGATTTGTCCGTGTGCATATTTTACACGGAAGGGAAGGCCAAGTGTTCCCGACCAGGAGACCTTAACGTGGGGTTTTCAAGTTCTGGCTTCTCCTTGGCGCAGTACAGAAGTACCTCAACTTACCAGCTTCATTGCTTCTTAACTCAAATTTTCTTGTATCTCAAATAGGGCTGCAACAACTAATCGATTAAAATCGATTATAAAAATAGTTGGCGATTAATTTAGTCATCGATTCGTTGGATCTACGCTATGCAGAGGATACTTTTTTTTATTTTATTTTTAATAAACCTTTATTTATGAATTGCAACATTTACAAACAGCTGAAAAACAATAATCAAAATAGGTATGGTGCTAGTATATATTTTTTTCAATAAAATACTGGAAAGTGTTGCGCTGGACCAGATGTTCCTCCAAGGGAATTTAAGTTGCTGGTCAATCCCAAGTTCTTTTGATGACATATAAGCTGAGTTTGAATGATCACCAGAACAGAATAAATAAGATGGAGAAAAAATAGAAAGAGCACAACTGGTAACCAATAGAAAGAAATAACTCTTAAATATGTATATATGTATATATATATATATCTCCGTCAAAAGGATAGAAATGTAGTTTGTCTCTTTTATCCGATTATTAATCGGTTAATCGAAGTAATAATCGACAGATTAATCGATTATCAAATTAGTTGTTAGTTGCAGGCCTAATCTCAAATCATTGAAATGAATTGAAATCAATTTCATTGACCCCCCGAAAAAAATAAACGGCACAATTTTAACGTGTGAAATGCCTTTTAAAAAGAAAAACAAAGGTTTAAATGAGAAATATTGTCTGAGAAACGGTACATGTAGTACTAAAAACTACAGTAGTTTTATGACGTAATGTAATAACAATGTACAATGTACCTTGGAGAGTGGACTACGGTATCGCCTTCTAGCTGCTTTTTCCGTCAAACACTCCGTCGGCAGCTTTTCCATATTTTCATGGATACATGTCCACCATTTAGACCAGACCTGGGCAAATTAAGGCCCGTTAAGCTTTTCAATTTGCCCCGCCGAACATTCCCAAATAACTAATGACCGTAAGTCTTGAACTATACAAAGTATTCCAATGGTTGGAATATGACACGTGGTGTCATTGCTGGTTTACGAGCAGACGAGCATGTTCGGCAGCGCACAATCATAGAGTACTTACAAGCAGACACAAGTACAGAAGCGTATCTAGTCGCTACTACTATGATGACGTCGATATTTTTTGGCATCACACCATCTTCTTTCGTTTTTCTTAAAATGTATATTGTGGAAATATGTCCCTGGACATATTTCCTGATCCTGTAACGACTTGGTATCAGATTGATACCCAAATGTGTGGTATCATGCAAAACTAATGTAAAGTGTCAAACAACAGAAGAATAAGTGATTATTAAATTTTAATAGAAGTGTAGATAGAACATGTTAAAAGAGAAAGTAAGCAGATATTAACAGTAAATGAACAAGTAGATTAATAATTCATTTTCTACCGCTTGTCCTTAATAATGTTGACAAAATAATAGGTAGATAAATGACACAATATGTTACTGCATATGTCAGCAGCTAAATTAGGAGCCTTTGTTTACTTACTAATAAAAGACAAGTTGTCTTGTATGTTCACTATTTTATTTAAGGACAAACTTGCAATAAAACATATGTTTAATGTACCCTAAGATTTTTTTGTTAAAATAAAGCCAAATTTTTTTTGTGGTCCCCTTTATTTAGAAAATTACCGGTACCAAAATATTGGTATTGATACAACACTAGTCTTTAAAATGTTAGGCCATACTTGCCAACCCTCCCGTTTTTAGCGGGAGAATCCCGGTATTCAACGCCTCTCCCGACAACCTACCCGGCAGAGATTTTCTCCCGACAAACTCCCGGTATTCAGCCGGAGCTGGAGGCCACGCCCCCTCCAGCTCAATGCGGACCTGAGACTGAGTGGGGACAGCCTGTTCTCACGTCCGCTTTCCCACAATATAAACAGCTTGCCTGCCCAATGAACGGAGAAGTTAAACAGGACAATACTGCCATCTAATGGATAGCCACCGGAACACTGAAATTCAAGTTTTTTTTTTCTTTTTCTATGTAAATAATATATATATATATATATATATATATATATATATATATATATATATATAGCTAGAATTCACTAAAAGTCAAGTATTTCATACATATATATATATATATATATGTATATATATATATTTATATATATATGAAATATATATATATATATATATATATATATATATATATATATATATATATATATATATATATATATTTATATATATATATATATATATATATATATATATATATATATATATATATATATATATATATTTATATATATATATATATATGAAATACTCGAGTTGGTGAATTCTAGCTGTAAATAATATATATATATATATATATATATATATATATATATATATATATATATATATATATATATATATATATAGCTAGAATTCACTGAAAGTCAAGTATATATATATGTATATATATATATATATATATATGAAATATATATATATATATATGAAATATCCATCCATTTTTTTTTTTTCTACCGCTTATTCCCTTCGGGGTCGCGGGGGGCGCTGGAGCCTATCTCAGCTACAATCGGGCGGAAGGCGGGGTACACCCTGGACAAGTCGCCACCTCATCGCAGGGCCAACACAGATAGACAGACAACATTCACACACTATAGGGCCAATTTAGTGTTGCCAATCAACCTATCCCCAGGTGCATGTCTTTGGAGGTGGGAGGAAGCCGGAGTACCCGGAGGGAACCCACGCAGTCACGGGGAGAACATGCAAACTCCACACAGAAATATCCAGAGGCCGGGATTGAACTCACGACTACTCAGGACCTTCATATTGTGAGGCAGACGCACTAACCCCTCTGCCACCGTGCTGCCTATATGAAATATATATATATATATATATGAAATACTCGAGTTGGTGAATTCTAGCTGTAAATAATATATATATATATATATACATATATATATATATATATATATATATGAAATATATATATATATATGAAATACTCGAGTTGGTGAATTCTAGCTGTAAATAACCCCCCCCCCCCCCCCCCCCGCATTGGTTAAGGTTGGCTAGTATGTGTTAGGCGAGGGACAGCTCTTATCTCAAAACACTCTTAAGTTGAGGTACTACTGTATTTCTTTTTTTTTTTTTTAATGCAGTGACTGAGTTTGGGTTATTTTATTTTCTAGTAAAACCCCTAATTGGCCGATGAGCAAATGTAATAGTTGTACTATGTTTTACCGGAAAGGCCAAGTGTTCCCTAAGCAGAAGAACCTTAACGGCGTAGCGATAACGTCGAGGACGTGTACCGTCACCCCCCCCCCCCCCCCGCTGAACGCCGTTCCTCGTGACCAGTCGTCCCCAAGTCAAAGATTCTTAAAGCTGGGATTGCCAAAGAGCAGTCGCGTGTACAATCCCGTGAAGTACTCGTGAATTCGGAAAAAAAAAAAAACCCCGACCGCCACTTTTTCCCCTACTTACTTTTAATTTCCCCGCACTAAAGGAAGCGCCTTACATCTGCATCATGCCTTCATTCTCGCATCTACACACATTTTCTCTTCCTTTCTCGAGCAATGTATTGAATCCCGTGCCTGGTTTTCTGGTCGGGATTCGTTTTCGATGGACTTGATAAGCATTCCACACATCCCTCCCGCCATCACAAAGGTGCCTACGTTTCCGCCCCCCCCCCCCCCCCCGTAGGACGCACACGTTTAAGGAAAAAAAACGAGATTGAGACCCTTCCAACATAAGTGCCATTAGCTAGCGAGAGAGAGAGAAAATACCCCAGGAGTATCCACGGCAACCCAGAGTTATGATTTTGTGGATTTGTATTTTTATATTCGGAGACGTACACACACTTTTGCATTTTGACTGGCTTTGTAACCTTTGACCCCCCCCCCCCCTCCCCTCCCCGCCCCACAGGACACGGCGCTTTCTTAAACGTCTCTCAGTGGTGAATATTGTTACTGCTCGGTTTATTTCTAATTATTGTACTTAATACTTCATGTCTGTGCGATGGCTTTCTTCTCCCTATGGGAGATACGACTTCTGACTGTGTGTGCGCGTGTGTGTGCGCATGTGCATGTGATGTACGCGTGCTTTTAAGTGCGTCTCACTTCTACGATGTTAACTTTTACTGTATGTACGCACGTCTGTCTGCTACTACTGTAAGGCATATTGGGGCAACACGACACAGAAAATAAATATTATGAAATTAATATATATTACATTTACAGAGAAAACAAAGGAAGCAAGTTGTACTCTTGAAAGTGACAAATCGACCGAAATGTTACAGGAATAAAGTCGTAATCTTACCGAAAATAATTGTAACGTTGGTGGGGGGAGGAGAAAAAATGTACTTTTACAAGAATAACAGTCGTAATTTTACAAAAACTCCGAAAGTAACGCAAAAAGTCTTACCGAAAATTATTTTAACGTTAAAAGGGGGAAGAATTTTTTTTACTTTTACAAGAATAAAAATCTTAATTTTACAAAAACTTAAAAAGTCCAAATGTTGTGGGAATAAACGTGGAATACGACGCAAAAAAGTTAATTTTTGTTATGAGTGTTAAGTTGTATCGTCATGGAAATAAAGTCGGAATAGTCTGATGAGAAAAAACTTGTAAAGTTACAACCAAAATCCACATGTTGTAGGGATAAACTCGTAATATAACACATAAAAGGTCAGAATTTTTTCAAGTGTTAAGTTGTATTGCCATTGAAATAAAGTCGGAATATTCCGATGAGGAAAACTCAAAGTTACAACAAAAAGCCTAATGTCGTGGGAATAAACTTATAACAAATACAAAAAATGTTGTGTTGTATTACAAGTGTTAAATTGTTATGGTAATTAAGTCGGAACATTATACGGAAGAAAAACTTGTCAAATTACTAGAAAAAAGTCACACAGTTAGAAGAATAAAGTCGGAATGAAGGTTTGTAAAGTCAGAGAAGAAGATGAAATCCCCAAAAAAATCCTAATGTTTTGAGTTAAAATTTTGAATACGAGAATAAAGTCATTACTAGTTTACGTTTGCTAAATTATGAAACATTTTATTCTCGTAACAACTTTGGTCCGACTTCATCCTGTGAATTCTCAACTTTATCCTAATAAAATCAGAGTGTTAAGTTGTATTGTCATGGAAATAAAGTGGGAATATTCTGATGAGAAAAAACTTGTAAAGTTGCAAAAAAATTGAGAATATTGTGGGAATAAACTCGTAATACAACACAAAAAAGCTCAAAATTATTACGACTGTAAAGTTGTATTGTCTTGGTATTAATGTCGGAATATTCTGAGGTGGAAAAACTCGTAACATTACAAGAAAAAGTCACAATGTTGTGAAAACAAACTCGTAATATAACACATAAAAGTTCATAGTTGTTACGATTGTTAAGTTGTATTGTCATTGAAATAATGTCAAAATATTCGGATGATAAAAAACTTGTAATGTTACAACAAAAAGTCAGAATGTTGTGGGAATAAACTTGTAATACAACACAAAAAAGATCATAATTATTACGACTATTAAGTTGTATTGTCTTAGTAATAAAGTCGGAATATTCTGATGAGAAAAAACTTGTCATGTTATTTGAAAAAAGTCGCAAAGTTAGAAGAATAAAGTCAAACTGCAAAATCAACTGTAATGTTGCAAGAATAAAGTCGTAATCTTACCGAAAGCGATTGTAACGTTAGTGGGGGGAAAAACATAATATTATAATAAAAGGCTTAATTTTCCAAAAACTTCAAGAATCTGAATATTGTGGGAATAAACTTGTAATGTAACGCAAAAAAGTGCATAATTGTTACGAGTGTTAAGTTGTATTGTCATGGAAATAAAGTCGGAATATTCTGATGAGTAAAAACTCGTAAAGTTACAACAAAAAACAGAATGTTGTGTGAATAAATCTGTAATACAACACATAAAAGGTCATAATTGTTACAAGTGTTAAGTTGTATTGTCATTGAAATAAAGCCGG
>NC_084758.1:19772830-19802830 GCF_033978785.1 Entelurus aequoreus
TTATTATTTTTTATTTAACGCTTACAGTAAATCTCTATATCAACTTCAGGTTGATATAAAGTAAAAAAAAAAAAAAAGCCTTTTCTGTCAAAGACAACTTTGTTTTTTATAGTAAAACTGAAATATGCTGTATTTAGTAATTAGAGCCCTAAAAGATCAATAATGCAGGACACCATTGATTTTAATTATTTCATATTTTTGAGTACTCACAGTGAAATGTTAAATAAAATCCTACTAAATATATTATGGATCCAAAAGGTCCCCCACTCATAGTGATACAATTTTATTAGTTTTTTTGTACTTTTAACACTTAAAATACGAGATCAACTTCAGATGTATCTGTCGATTTTACGTTTGAACTATTATTTTGTTTATATTGTGCTCTTTTGTCAAATAAAACTGATGTTTTTTTATGGCATGATTTAATGCTGTTTTATTCTTGTACACTTTGGTTCTAGTCTGACTTTTATTTTTCTCAAAATAAATGTTTTTTTCTTGCAAAAACTTTGTTATAAAATAAAATAAAAATAAATTCTCATCATGCTAAAAAAAAAACCCAAAAAAACCTGCTACAAAATTATGTTTTGGATTTTTTCAAAAACTTTGCAAAAAAATGCATTTTTTTTCTCATAATGCTAAAAAAAAAATGCTACAAAATAATGTTTTAATTTGCATGAAATTATTTGCTTATCCATCCATCTATTTTCTACCGCTTGTCCCTTTCAGGGTCGCTATCTCAGCTGCACACGGGCATGATTTGCTTAGTTTTTTTGGATTTGCAAAAACTAAGCACAAAAATGCATTTTTTCCCCTCATAATGCTAAAAAAAAAACCTGCTTCAAAATAATATTGTTTTATTCTTGTTGCAACATGGTTGTTTTTTACTTTTGTGTGCACTCTCGTTGACAGTTCAGCCTGCCATTGCGTGGTTCCACTGTATGATTTTTTTTACGGTTTTCTCTGACTTAATGCTGTTTTATTCTTGTACACGTTAGTTCTGGTCTGACTTTTATTTTTCTCAAAATTGGATTTTTTTTTTTTGCAAAAACTTTGTAAAAAAAAAAAAAATTGCTACAAAATAATGTTTTGGATTTTTTTCAAAAACTTTGCAAAAAAAATTAATTTTTTTTCTTATAATGCTAAAAAAAAAAAAAAGTTTTAATTTGCATGAAATGATTTGCTCATCCATCCATCGTCCATTTTCTACCGCTTGTCCCTTTCGGGGTCGCTATCTCAGCTGCACACGGGCATGATTTGCTTGGTTTTTTTGTATTTGCAAAAAAAAAAAATGTTTTCCCTCATAATGCTAAAAAAAAAAAAAAATGCTTCAAATTAATATTGTTTTATTTTTGTAGCAACATGGTTGTTAACGTTTTTGAACACGCCAAAGGGAATTTTGTGTGCACTCTCGTTGACAGTTGGCTTTCTCTGACTTAATGCTGTTTTATTATTGTACACTTTGGTTCTGTTCCGACTTTTATTTTTTTAAATTAGGATTTTTTTTTCTTGCAAAAACTTTGTAAAAAAAAAAAAAAAAAAAAAAATTTCTCATAATGCTAAAAAAAAAAAAAAAATGCTACAAAATAAGGTTTTGGATTTTTTCAAAAACTTTGCGAAAAAATGCTTCTTTTTTTCTCATGATGCTAAAATAAAAATAAAAAATGCTACAAAATAATATTTTAATTTGCATGAAATGATTTGCTGATCCATCCATCCATTTCTACCGCTTGTCCCTTTTGAGGTCGCTATCTCAGCTGCACACGGGCATGATTTGCTTAGTTTTTTTTCATGCAAAAATTTTGTAAAAAAAAATATATATATATATATTTTTTTTCTCATAATGCTAAAAAAAAAAAAAAAAATGCTACAAAATAATGTTTTGGATTTTTTCAAAAACTTTGCGAAAAAATGCTTCTTTTTTTTCTCATGATGCTAAAAAAAATAAAAATAAAAATGCTACAAAATAATGTTTTAATTTGCATGAATTGATTTGCTTATCCATCCATCCATTTTCTACCGCTTGTCCCTTTCGAGGTCGCTATCTCAGCTGCACACTGGCATGATTTGCTTAGTTTTTTTTAGAGATGTCCGATCATATCGGCCGGCCGATATTATCGGCCGATAAATGCTTTAAAATGTAATATCGGAAATTATCGGTATCGGTTTTTTTATTATCGGTATCGTTTTTTTTTTATTAAATCAACATAAAAAACACAAGATACACTTACAATTAGTGCACCAACCCAAAAAACCTTCCTCCCCCATTTACACTCATTCACACAAAAGGATTGTTTCTTTCTGTTATTAATATTCTGGTTCCTACATTATATATCAATACAGTCTGCAAGGGATACAGTCCGTAAGCACACATGATTGTGGGTGCTGCTGGTCCACTAATAGTATTAACCTTTAACAGTTAATTTTACTAATTTTCATTAATTACTAGTTTCTATGTAACTGATTTTATATTGTTTTACTTTCTTTTTTATTCAAGAAAATGTTTTTAATTAATTTATTTTATTTTATTAATTTAAAAAAAAAAGGACCTTATCTTCACCATACCTGGTTGTCCAAATTAGGCATAATAATGTGTTAATTCCACAACTGTATATATCAGTATCGGTATCGGTTGATATCGGTATCGGTAATTAAAGCGTTGGACAATATCGGATATCGGCAAAAAGCCATTATCGGACATCCCTAGTTTTTTTTCTTGCAAAAACTTTGTAAAAAAAACAAAACAATTTTTTTTCTCATAATGCTAAAAAAAATGAAAAAAATGCTACAAAATAATGTTTTGGATTTTTTTAAAAACTTTGCAAAAAAATGCTTCTTTTTTTTCTCATGATGCCAAAAAATAAATAAAAAATGCTACAAAATAATGTTTTAATTTGCATGAAATGATTTGCTTATCCATCCATCCATTTTCTACCGCTTGTCCCTTTTGAGGTCGCTATCTCAGCTGCACACGGGCATGATTTGCTTAGTTTTTTTTCTTGCAAAAACTTTGTAAAAAAAACAAAACAATTTTTTTTCTCATAATGCTAAAAAAAAAATGAAAAAAATGCTACAAAATAATGTTTTGGATTTCTTTTTAAACTTTGCAAAAAAATGCTTCTTTTTTTTCTCATGATGCTAAAAAAAAAAAAAAAAAATGCTACAAAAAAATGTTTTAATTTGCATGAAATTATTTGCTTATCCATCCATCCATCCATTTCCTACCGCTTGTCCCTTTCGAGGTCGCTATCTCAGCTGCACACGGGCATGATTTGCTTAGTTTTTTTTCTTGCAAAAACTTTGTAAAAAAACAAAACAATTTTTTTTCTCCTAATGCTAAAAAAAATAAAAAATGCTACAAAATAATGTTTTGGATTTTTTTTTAAACTTTGCAAAAAAATGCTTCTTTTTTTTCTCATGATGCTAAAAAAAAAAAAAAAAATGCTACAAAAAAATGTTTTAATTTGCATGAAATGATTTGCTTATCCATCCATCCATCCATCCATTTCCTACCGCTTGTCCCTTTCGAGGTCGCTATCTCAGCTGCACACGGGCATGATTTGCTTAGTTTTTTTTCTTGCAAAAACTTTGTAAAAAAAACAAAACAATTTTTTTTCTCATAATGCTAAAAAAAATGAAAAAAATGCTACAAAATAATGTTTTGGATTTCTTTTTAAACTTTGCAAAAAAATGCTTCTTTTTTTTCTCATGATGCTAAAAATTTTTTTTAAAAATGCTACAAAAAAATGTTTTAATTTGCATGAAAGGATTTGCTTATCCATCCATCCATTTCCTACCGCTTGTCCCTTTCGAGGTCGCTATCTCAGCTGCACACGAGCATGATTTGCTTAGTTTTTTTTCTTGCAAAAACTTTGTAAAAAAACAAAACAATTTTTTTTCTCATAATGCTAAAAAAAATAAAAAATGCTACAAAATAATGTTTTGGATTTTTTTAAAAACTTTGCAAAAAAATGCTTCTTTTTTTTCTCATGATGCCAAAAAAAAAAAAAAAATGCTACAAAATAATGTTTTAATTTGCATGAAATGATTTGCTTATCCATCCATCCATTTTCTATCGCTTGTCCCTTTTGAGGTCGCTATCTCAGCTGCACACAGGCATGATTTGCTTAGTTTTTTTTCTTGCAAAAACTTTGTAAAAAAAACAAAACAATTTTTTTCTCATAATGCTAAAAAAAATAAAAAATGCTACAAAATAATGTTTTGGATTTTTTTAAAAACTTTGCAAAAAAATGCTTCTTTTTTTCCTCATGATGCTAAAAAAAAAAAAAAATATGCTACAAAAAAATGTTTTAATTTGCATGAAATGATTTGCTTATCCATCCATCCATCCATTTCCTACCGCTTGTCCCTTTCGAGGTCGCTATCTCAGCTGCACACGGGCATGATTTGCTTAGTTTTTTTTCTTGCAAAAACTTTGTAAAAAAACAAAACAATTTTTTTTCTCATAATGCTAAAAAAAAATGAAAAAAATGCTACAAAATAATGTTTTGGATTTATTTTTAAACTTTGCAAAAAAATGCTTCTTTTTTTTCTCATGATGCTAAAAAAAAAAAAAAAAAATGCTACAAAAAAACTTTTAATTTGCATGACATTATTTGCTTATCCATCCATCCATCCATTTCTTACCGCTTGTCCCTTTCGAGGTCACTATCTCAGCTGCACACGGGCATGATTTGCTTAGTTTTTTTTCTTGCAAAAACTTTGTAAAAAAACAAAACAATTTTTTTTCTCATAATGCTAAAAAAAATGAAAAAAAATGCTACAAAATAATGTTTTGGATTTTTTTTAAAAACTTTGCAAAAAAATGCTTCTTTTTTTTCTCATGATGCTAAAAAAAAAAAAAAAATGCTACAAAATAATGTTTTAATTTGCATGAAATTATTTGCTTATCCATCCATCCATCCATTTCCTACCGCTTGTCCCTTTCGAGGTCGCTATCTCAGCTGCACACGGCTCATGATTTGCTTAGTTTTTTTTCTTGCAAAAACTTTGTAAAGAAACAAAACAATTTGTTTTCTCATAATGCTAAAAAAAATGAAAAAAAAATGCTACAAAATAATGTTTTGGATTTTTTTTTTAAACTTTGCAAAAAAATATTTTTTTTCTCATAACGCTAAAAAAAAAAAAAAATGCTACAAAATAGTTTTAATTTGCATGAAATAATTTGCTTAGTTTTTTGGACTCTTGTGACAATATTCTTGTGGTGTTCTTGCAGTGGACAGAAGGTACGGTGATATTTTCTCATCTCTCTGAAGTCTTCCCAGACAGAAAGACTCACGCTGTTTGGAAAAAAAAAAAGGTGTATTTTGCAAGAAAAAGCAGAAGACGATACAAAGGGACAAGCGGAATGTGACAAATGCTGACAGTGGAGTTTGCTGCGGCGAGGAAGACGTTAGTTTCACAGTCGGCGAGGCACCAGAGAGCCAGTCGCTACCTGTTGATGCAACCTAAGCCTCCACCGCCAGGCCCGTTGAGCACTGACAATGAGCGATCACCGCGCCACATTCCTGCTGTCAAGTCCGCTGAGAGGACGGCGCCTCCGCTTTGGTCCACTGACACAGGAAAAAACATCTCGGGATGGTCGACGAGTACAATTCCCTGCTTCTGGAGTGAAAGTGGTGTGGCTGTACTTCCCGTACTGAAGTGTCCCAACACTGTCAACTTTGCCCGAAGTCGGCGAATCCTTTAGTGGAAGCGAAAGGGTCCGGCTGCAGGGGGAAGAAGTACTGCTGGGGCAGCAGGAAGGCGGGCTGCGAGGGAGCGTGGCCAGACGGGGGGACTAGAGGCGACCTGTAAGGCGGCGGCGGCGGCGGAGCTAAAGTCTGATGGTTCTGCGTGGGAGTAGACGCCGGCGAGACGGCGGTCGGCGACACCAAGCAACCGTGCTGCTGCCCGCCGACGGAGAACCTCCTCATGGAGCTGCCGCCCCCCGCCGAGCTGGAGCTGGTGGTGGCCGTGCTGGACTGCCTCGAAGGGGCGCGGAGGCCCGGCTGCGCGGCGGCGGTGAGGATCATGGGGATGGTCTCGCCCTGGCAGCTGCGCAGCGAGAAGCGGATGGGCGGCTGGGCGGGCTGCTTGGGGCGCAGGCAGGTGCAGCAGTAGACGGCCACCAGGGAGCCCACCACCACGAAGGCCACGAAGATGCTGCCCACCACCAGGAAGGGCATGTACACGGGCTCTGGAGGGGGAGACACTCGTCAGACTTCACGCCTCGGAGGACATTGTTTCCTCATACCCCTCAAATAATATACAGTCGTGGTCAAAAGTTGACACACACTTGTAAAGAACATAATGTCATGGCTGTCTTGAGTTTCCAATCATTTCTACAACTCTTATTTTTTTATGATAGAGTGATTGGACACAAAAAACATTCATGAAGGTTGTTCTTTTATGAATTTATTATGGCAATATGTTTGGAGGGGAAAAGGTGAAGTCTTTAATCCCAGGAACACCATCCCTACCGTCAAGCATGGTGGTGGTAGTGGTGTGAAAACGACACAACGGTACAAAGAGTTGTAATATTACGATAATTCAATGCTAAATATTGCAGGCTAAACTTGGAATATTCTGAAATTTAAATCGTAGTTTTAGTCGGATCATGTCAGACAAAAAACTGAATATAAAGTCAAAATATTACGAGGAAAATGACATGAGATGGACAAAGATCTGGAAGGAAAGTTCTGTCGTCAGATGGAACAAAAATGGAGCTGTTTGGCCACAATACCCAGCTATATGTTTGGAGGAGAAAAAGTGAGGCCTTTAATCCCAGGAACACTATTCCTACCGACAAGCATGGTGGTGGTAGTAGTATTATGCTCTGGGCCTGTTTTGCTGCCAATGGAACTGGTGCTTTACAGAGAGTAAATTCGGACAATGGAAAAAGGAGGATTACCTCCAAATTCTTCAGGACAAAAAAAAACATTCATGAAGTTTGGTTCTTTTATGAATTTATTATGGGTCTACTGAAAATGTGAGCAAATCTGCTGGGTCAAAAGTATACATACAGCAATGTTAATATTTGCTTACATGTCCCTTGGCAAGTTTACCTGCAATAAGGCGCTTTTGGTAGCCATCCACAAGCTTCTGCTTGAATTTTTGACCACTCTTGACAAAAATTGGTGCAGTTCAGCTAAATGTGTTGGTTTTCTGACATGGACTTGTTTCTTCAGCATTGTCCACACGTTTAAGTCAGGACTTTGGGAAGGCCATTCTAAAACCTTAATTCTAGCCTGATTTAGCCATTCCTTTACCACTTTTGACTTTTGTGTTTGGGGTCATTGTTTTGTGTTGGAACACCCAACTGCACCCAAGACAACAACCTGATGATTTTAGGTTGTCCTGAAGAATTTGGAGGTAATCCTCCTTTTTCATCTCTGTAAAGCACCAGTTCCATTGGCAGCAAAACAGGCCCAGAGCACAATACTACCACCACCATGCTTGACGGTAGGCCTGGTGTTCCTGGGATTAAAGGCCTCACTTTTTCTCCTCCAAACATATAGCTGGGTATTGTGGCCAAACAGCTTAATTTTTGTTCCATCTGACCACAGAACTTTCCTCCACATCTTTGTCCATGTCATGTGGTTTTCCTCGTAATATTTTGACTTTATATTCAGTTTTTTGTCTGAAATGATCCAACTAAAACTACGATTTAAATTTCAGAATGTTCCAAGTTTAGCCTGCAATATTTAGTATTGAATTATTATCGAAATATTACAACTCTTTGTACCGTTGTGTCGTTTTTTTTCACAGGATTTTGCGGCTAGTTTATGGATTTTTCTTTGCTAACGCCCATAATGTTTTGTATTCATCGACCAGTTTTCATTAGACACCGACAGAGACACTGAAAAGGTGTGTTGTTGTTTATGCTATGGTGCCGTCTTTTGGACTAGTTCGCTCAATGCAGGTGCTGAAGGTTGAAAAAGTACTTCCTGTTGAATGCCTTGAACCGGAAGTAAATCATCCATCGCGTTTCTACTCAAACGGATTCTTCATTCATCACTCTAAGCAACATTTGTAAGTTTTACAATACAACTAAAACAATTCTTACTTATGTGTGATGTCCGTAGGAATGTTTTCATGCATATTTGTACGTGAAGCTAGTGTTGTTAGCATTAGCTAATATGCTAACAAGTTTACGAGTGTCTGTGTTAGTATTATTAACTTACAATGCCATTCTTTTTGTATTATTTCAGTTTCACAAATTACTCCGTAATTTCACCAAACCGTCAACGTGGACTTCTTGAGTCTGTTTAGCTGATTGGAGAGCTAGCTTCCGCAGCTTGCGGGTCCATGACGACGGCTTCTGTTTTGTTTGATCGGCCCTTTTACTGCCGTGTTACAGACACCGTTTGGAAACAATTAAAGGTATGTAAATAAACATATACAGAATCTTTCCTACAGGTACATGTAAAAAATATTGATTTATTCTTAAATTTAGGTGTGGCTTAAATACCGGAAAATATTTTCTTGATTTAAACACAGCAGGGGTGTCAAACTCTTTTTCATTAAGGGCCACTTCGCAGTTACGGTTGCCCTCAGAGGGCCGCTTTTAACAATGAGTAATATGTGAATATACATGTATATATATAATACATTAACTATATTAATTTTTTTACATAAGCTTAAAAAAAAATTATTTTACTTAAAAAATTGGCAGCTCAGTCACAGGGTTTTTTACAGTATATAAAAAATGTAATAAATGGAATGGAATGGAGAAACAATACAACTGTTTCTAGTGGTAAAATTCAAGCAACAGAGCTGCCAGTTTGTTTTTATTTCAGTAAAATCTTGTTTTAATGTTGTTGTTTTTTTTTATGTTTTAGTGTATTACCATATTTGGAAAAAAACAGTACCAAAGTTGATTTTAGGGTAAAAAACAAAACAAAACTCAGTCGGTGCAATTTAACCGTAAAATCTGTCAATTTTACAGTCTACAATTTGATTGGTAATTTGTTTTAAAATCCTAAGTCAAGCAGATATTTATCTTTATTTTAACAAAAAATATTTTTGGAATACATGATAATAGAATATTTTGATAATATTGAACTTTAAAATATATGCAATTGCATGCAGTACATGATCTTTAATGTCAAAAGGTAAAGAACAAATATATTTAGTAAGAAAAGAGTAAGCATTTTATTAACGCATATTTCCAGGCTTTCCCGGGCCACATAGGATAATATGGCGGGCCAGTTTTGAGTTGGACACGTGTGAAATACAGTAATTAAATACATTTGTGGTATGTTTCTTGATGGAAGTAAACAGAAAGTGACATTTTAAAGGCAATGTCGTGCTTGTTGGGACTGTAAACGTGGATATAGGTCACTTCAGTGTACACGGTCAAAACAAGCATCATCGGCGCGTGTAAATGCCAGCTTCAACTGTTTGAACGCCAAATAAATCGCAGATCTTGTAAAAGGAAAAATCCGGAAACATCCTCAGACGTCATTAAATACAGTCGTGGTCAAAAGTTGACATCCACTTGTGAAGGACATAATGTCATGGCTGTCTTGAGTTTCCAATCATTTCCACAACTCTGATGATTTTAGGTTGTTTTGAATAATTTGGAGGTAATCCTCCTTTTTCATTGTCCCATTTACTCTCTGTAAAGCACCAGTTCCATTGGCAGCAAAACAGGCCCAGAGCATGAATTACCATTTACCATGAATTGATTAACGTGGACCCCGACTTAAACAAGTTGAAAAACTTATTGGGGTGTTACCATTTAGTGGTCAATTGTACGGAATATGTACTGAACTGTGCAATCTACTAATAAAAGTCTCAATCAATCAATCAAAGCATAATACTACCACCACCATGCTTGACGGTAGTAATGGTGTTCCTGGGATTAAAGGCCTCACCTTTTCTCCTCCAAACATATTGCCGGGTATTGTGGCCAAACAGCTCCATTTTTGGGCCTGTTGTGATGCCAATGGAACTGGTGCTTTACAGAGAGTAAATGGGACAATGAAAAAGGAGGATTACCTCCAAATTCTTCAGGACAACCTAAAATCATCAGCCCGGAGGTTCATTCGTGAATTTTGGTTATTCTATTAATTTATTATGGGTCTACTGAAAGAGCTCAATTTTTGTTCCATCTGGCCACAGAACTTTCCTCCAGAAGGTCTTATCTTTGTCCATGTGATGTCAGATGAAACAAAAATGGAGCTGTTTGGCCACAATACCCATCAATCTGTTTGGAGGAGAAAAGGTGAGGCCTTTAATCCCAGGAACACCATGCTTGCCGTCAAGCATGGTGGTGGTAGTATTATGCTCTGGGCCTGTTTTGCTGCCAATGGAACTGGTGCTTTACAGAGAGTAAATGGGACAATGAAAAAGGAGGATTACCTCCAAATTCTTCAGGAAAACCTAAAATCATCAGCCCGGAGGTTGGGTCTTGGGCGCAGTTGGGTGTTCCAACAGGACAATGACCCCAAACACACGTCAAAAGTGGTAAAGGAATGGCTAAATCAGGCTAGAATGAAGGTTTTAGAATGGCCTTCCCAAAGTCCTGACTTAAACGTGTGGACAATGCTGAAGAAACAAGTCCATGTCAGAAAAGCAACACATTTAGCTTAACTGCACCAATTTTGTCAAGAGGAGTGGTCAAAAATTCAAGCAGAAGCTTGTGGATGGCTACCAAAAGCGCCTTATTGCAGTGAAACTTGCCAAGGGACATGTAAGCAAATATTAACATTGCTGTATGTATACTTTTGACCCAGCTCACATTTTCAGTAGACCCATAATAAATTCATAAAAGAACCAAACTTCATGAATGTTTTTTTGTCCTGAAGAATTTGGAGGTAATCCTCCTTTTTCATTGTCCCATTTACTCTCTGTGAAGCACCAGTTCCATTGGCAGCAAAACAGGCCCAGAGCATAATACTACCACCACCATGCTTGACAGTAGGCATGGTGTTCCTGGGAGTAAACGCCTCACCCTTTCTCCTCCAAACATATTGCTGGGTATTGTGGCCAAACATGTAAGCAAATATTAATATTAATAATGTATACTTTTGACCCAGCAGATTTGCTCACATTTTCAATAGACCCATAATAAATTAATAAAAGAACCAAACTTGTTTTTTGTGACCAACAAGTATGTGCTCCAATCACTCTATCACAAAAAAATAAGAGTTGTAGAAATAATTGGAAACTCAAGACAGCCATGACATTATGTTCTTTACAAGTGGATGTAAACTTATGACTTTAGTGTTCCTGTGTGGCAAATTTTGCATCAGTCTTTCAACTTTTCAGGCATTTCTCTCCACGCTGGCAAATACTATTTCATCTGTTCCCAATTCTGTGTGCAATCTCTTATCCCTGCACAGGTACACGTTCTAGCAGGAAACACCGACGGTTCAGGTTACACTCCACCCGAGCGTGCGCACTCCTCGGGAGGAAATCACTTAAAAGTTATTTATTTTTTTAGGGAATTAAAAAAAAAAAAAAAAAAGAAGGAAATTGGTGTGAGGTCAGTTCGACACGCCCGCGGCCGGCCGACTGACTGATCCCTTTTGAGGGAATCTGAAAGGGATAAACCTCTCAAGTGGACCACTGTTAGCGCTAAAGTGAACGGGGCCTAATTGAGCACCTTTGTAGCATTAAAAGGCTGAAATTCTGATGGGACTTTTGCATTGGATTTGGGGTTCTTGGCTGTGTTGATTGTCATCACCTAAAGGGGATATAACGGTATGGGCGAACACGGTTAGTATTACCGTTTTAATTAAAAGTGATGAAAAAACTGCACTCACAGAACTTAAAAACTAACATGAAAACAAGAGACATTAACGTCTTTACCCATTAAGAAACGACATACCCCAATCTTAACGTTAATGTCTGAGCAAGTAAGATATTTAATTGTGCACACGGGATTTAAAAGACATAAACATATGTTTCGTATTGCAAGTTTGTCCTTGAATAAAATAGTGAACATACAAAACAACTTGTCTTTTAGTAGTAAGTAAACAAACAAAGGCTCCTAATTTAGTCTGCTGACATATGCAGTAACATATTGTGTCATTTATCTACCTATTATTTTGTCAACATTATTAAGGACAAGTGGTAGAAAATGAATTATTAATCTACTTGTTCATTTACTGTTAATATATGCTTACTTTCTCTTTTAACATGTTCTATCTACACTTCTGTTAAAATGTAATAATCACTTATTCTTCTGTTGTTTGATACGTTACATTAGTTTTGGATGATACCACACATTTAGGTATCGATCCAAAACCAAGTCGTTACAGGATCATACATTGGTCATAATTTTAGTGTCCAGGAACATATTTCCTGACTTTATCAACATAATATAAATGTTTAAAAAACGAAAAAAGATTTTGTGATGTCAAAAACACTTCTGTTAAAATGTAATAATCACTTATTCTTCTGTATTCTTTAATCTTTGGTACTTTTCAGAGGCGGTATAGTACCGAATATGATTCATTAGTATCGCGGTACTATACTAATACCGGTATACCGTACATTAAACACCGTTGTGTCAACACATTGCTGATAGATGTATTTATTATTGTTCTTTATAAGGTTGGAGATCAAATGCAAACACTGAAATGCTGCAAGTTGTGGTATTAATTGTCACATTTGTGTCATGGGAAAGTGAAAGTAATACGTCAATAAGAAACACAACAAAAACCTCAAATACAAAGTTAGTTTTTGTTCCATGCATCGTGTAAAAACGTGTGTCGCAACCTCCGAAATAAGGACTATATTAAGGCGAACTAAGGAGGGAAGATAGTGGGACCTACATGCGGCATATTCAAATATTGGGTGTTATTGTGATTAAATAGAGGTAATAACACATGTGTGTTTAAAGTAGTGTTGTCCTGATACCAATATTTTGGTACCGGTACCAAAATGTATTTTGATACTTTTTTCTAAATAAAGGGGACCACAAAAAATTACATTTTTGGTTTTATTTTAACAAAAATTCTTAGGGTACATTAAACATATGTTTCTTATTGCAAGTTTAACATTAAATAAAATAGTGAACATACAAGACAACTTGTCTTTTAGTAGTAAGTAAACAAACAAAGGCTCCTAATTTAGCTGCTGACATATGCAGTAACATATTGTCGTTTATCATGCTATTATTTTGTCGAATTTAGGTTTTGATGCGATACCAAGTAGTTACAGGATCATACAATGGTCATAATTTAAGTGTCCAAGGACATATTTCCTGAGTTTATAAACATAATATTAATTAAATTAAATAAAAACAGAAGATTTTGTGATGCTAAAAAACACTTCTGTTAAAATGTAATAATCACTTATTCTTCCGTTGTTTGATACTTTACATTAGTTTTGGATTATATCACAAATTTGGGTATCAATCCGATACCAAGTAGTTACAGGATCATACAATGGTCATAATTTAAGTGTCCAGGGACATATTTCCTGAGTTTATAAATATAATATTAATTTTTTTTTTTTAATTAAAAAAAATATTTTGTGATGCTAAAAAACACTTCTGTTAAAATGTAACAATCACTTATTCTTCTGTTGTTTGATACTTTACATTAGTTTTGGATGATACCACACATTTAGGTATCGATCCGATACCAAGTCGTTACAGGATCATACATTGGTCATATTCAAAGTCCTCATGTGTCCAGGGACATATTTCCTGACTTTATAAACATAGTATACATTTAAAAAACCCGAAAAAAACACTTCTGTCAAAATGTAATAATCACTTATTCGTCTGTATTCATTATTCTTCTGCACTTTTCAGAGGTGGTATAGTGCCGAATATGATTCATTAGTATCGCGGTACTATACTAATACTGGTACAGTATACCGGTATTAGTATAGTACTGTTAAAATGTAATAATCACTTATTCTTCTGTTGTTTTGATACTTTACATTAGTTTTTGGTGATGCCACAAATTTGGGTATCAATCCGATACCAAGTCGTTACAGGATCATACATTGGTCATATTCAAAGTCCTCATGTGTCCAGGGACATATTTCCTGACTTTATAAACATAATATTAATTAATTAATATTAATTGATGCTAAAAAACACTTCTGTTAAAATGTAATAATCACTTATTCTTCTGTTGTTTGGATGCTTTACATTAGTTTTGGATGATACCACATATTTAGGTATCGATCCGATACCAAGTAGTTACAGGATCATACATTGGTCATAATTTAAGTGTCCAGGGACATATTTCCTGAGTTTTTAAACATAATATAAATTTTAAAAAAAGGAAAAATGATTTTGTGACGCTAAAAAAACACTTCTGTTAAAATGTAATAATCACTTATTCTTCTTTTGTTTGGCTTACATTAGTTTTGGATGATACCAAGTAGTTACAAGATCATACGATGGTCATATTTTAAGTCCTCAGGGACATATTTCCTGAGTTTATAAACATAATATTAATTTTTTTTAAAAAGATTTTGTGATGCTAAAAAACACTTCTGTTAAAATGTAACAATCATTGTTTCTTCTGTTGTTTGATACTTTACATTCGTTTTGGATGATACCACAAATGTGTTACCAAATAGTTACAGGATCATACATTGGTCATATTCAAAGTCCTCATGTGTCCAGGGACATATTTCCTGAGTTTATAAACATAATATAAAAATTTTTTAAAACAAAAAAAGATTTTGTGATGCTAAAAAACACTTCTGTTAAAATGTAATAATCAGTTATTCTTCTGTTGTTTGATACTTTACATTAGTTTTGGATGATACCACACATTTAGGTATCAATCCGATACCAAGTCGTTATAGTATCATACATTGGTCATAATTTAAGTGTCCAGGGACATATTTCCTGAGTTTTTAAACATTACATACATTTTTTTTAAAAAAGGAAAAATGATTTTGTGACGCTAAAAAAACACTTCTGTTAAAATGTAAAAAAAACACTTCTGTTAAAATGTAATAATTTTGGATGATACCAAAAATGTAGGTATCGATCTTATACCAAGTAGTTACAAGATCATACTATGGTCATATTTTAAGTCCTCAGGGACATATTTCCTGAGTTTATAAACATAATATTAATTTAAAAAAAAAAAAAAAATGTTGTGATGCTAAAAAACACTTCTGTTAAAATGTAATAATCACTTATTCTTCTGTCTTTTGATACTTTTCATTAGTTTTGGACGATACCACAAATTTGGGTACCAATCCGATACCAAGTAGTTACAGGATCATACATTGGTCATAATTTAAGTCCTCATGTGTCCAGGGACATATTTCCTAACTTTATAAACATAATATACATTTAAAAACCCAGAAAAAAACACTTCTGTCAAAATGTAATAATCACTTATTCGTCTGTATTCATTATTCTTCTGCACTTTTCAGAGGTGGTATAGTGCCGAATATGATTCATTAGTATCGCGGTACTATACTAATACCGGTACAGTATACCGGTATTAGTATAGTACTGTTAAAATGTAATAATCACTTATTCTTCTGTTGTTTTGATACTTTACATTAGTTTTTGGTGATGCCACAAATTTGGGTATCAATCCGATACCAAGTCGTTACAGGATCATACATTGGTCATATTCAAAGTCCTCATGTGTCCAGGGACATATTTCCTGACTTTATAAACATAATATTAATGAATTAATATTAATTGATGCTAAAAAACACTTCTGTTAAAATGTAATAATCACTTATTCTTCTGTTGTTTGGATGCTTTACATTAGTTTTGGATGATACCACATATTTAGGTATCGATCCGATACCAAGTAGTTACAGGATCATACATTGGTCATAATTTAAGTGTCCAGGGACATATTTCCTGAGTTTTTAAACATAATATAAATTTTAAAAAAAGGAAAAATGATTTTGTGACGCTAAAAAAACACTTCTGTTAAAATGTAATAATCCCTTATTCTTCTTTTGTTTGGCTTACATTAGTTTTGGATGATACCAAAAATGTAGGTATCGATCTGATACCAAGTAGTTACAAGATCATACGATGGTCATATTTTAAGTCCTCAGGGACATATTTCCTGAGTTTATAAACATAATATTAATTTTTAAAAAAAAAGATTTTGTGATGCTAAAAAACACTTCTGTTCAAATGTAACAATCATTTTTTCTTCTGTTGTTTGATACTTTACATTCGTTTTGGATGATACCACAAATTTGTTACCAAATAGTTACAGGATCATACATTGGTCATATTCAAAGTCCTCATGTGTCCAGGGACATATTTCCTGAGTTTATAAACATAATATAAAAAAATTTTAAAACAAAAAAAGATTTTGTGATGCTAAAAAACACTTCTGTTAAAATGTAATAATCACTTATTCTTCTGTTGTTTGATACTTTACATTAGTTTTGGATGATACCACACATTTAGGTATCGATCCGATACCAAGTCGTTATAGTATCATACATTGGTCATAATTTAAGTGTCCAGGGACATATTTCCTGAGTTTTTAAACATTACATACTTTTTTTTTTAAAAAGGAAAAATGATTTTGTGACGCTAAAAAAACACTTCTGTTAAAATGTAAAAAAAACACTTCTGTTAAAATGTAATAATTTTGGATGATACCAAAAATGTAGGTATCGATCTTATACCAAGTAGTTACAAGATCATACTATGGTCATATTTTAAGTCCTCAGGGACATATTTCCTGAGTTTATAAACATAATATTAATTTAAAAAAAAAAAAAAAAAAATGTGATGCTAAAAAACACTTCTGTTAAAATGTAATAATCACTTATTCTTCTGTTGTTTGATACTTTACATTAGTTTTGGATGATACCACAAATTTGTTACCAAGTAGTTACAGGAACTTACAATGGTCATAATTTAAGTGTCCAGAGACATATTTCCCTGAGTTTATAAACATAATCTTAATTTTTTTTTAAATATTTTGTGATGCTAAAAAACACTTCTGTTAAAATGTAATAATCACTTATTCTTCTGTTGTTTGGATGCTTTACATTAGTTTTGGATGATACCACATATTTAGGTATCGATCCGATACCAAGTAGTTACAGGATCATACATTGGTCATAATTTAAGTGTCCAGGGACATATTTCCTGAGTTTTTAAACATAATATAAATTTTAAAAAAAGGAAAAATGATTTTGTGACGCTAAAAAAACACTTCTGTTAAAATGTAATAATCACTTATTCTTCTTTTGATTGGATGGTTTACATTAGTTTTGGATGATACCAAAAATGTAGGTATCGATCTGATACCAAGTAGTTACAAGATCATACGATGGTCATATTGTAAGTCCTCAGGGACATATTTCCTGAGTTTATAAACATAATATTAATTTTTTTTTAAAAAGATTTTGTGATGCTAAAAAACACTTCTGTTAAAATGTAACAATCATTGTTTCTTCTGTTGTTTGATACTTTACATTCGTTTTGGATGATACCACAAATGTGTTACCAAATAGTTACAGGATCATACATTGGTCATATTCAAAGTCCTCATGTGTCCAGGGACATATTTCCTGAGTTTATAAACATAATATAAAAAAATTTTAAAACAAAAAAAGATTTTGTGATGCTAAAAAACACTTCTGTTAAAATGTAATAATCAGTTATTCTTCTGTTGTTTGATACTTTACATTAGTTTTGGATGATACCACACATTTAGGTATCGATCTGATACCAAGTCGTTATAGTATCATACATTGGTCATAATTTAAGTGTCCAGGGACATATTTCCTGAGTTTTTAAACATTACATACATTTTTTTTAAAAAAGGAAAAATGATTTTGTGACACTAAAAAAACACTTCTGTTAAAATGTAATAATCACTTATTCTTGTTTTGATTGGATGGTTTACATTAGTTTTGGATGATACCAAAAATGTAGGTATCGATCTGATACCAAGTAGTTACAAGATCATACGATGGTCATATTTTAAGTCCTCAGGGACATATTTCCTGAGTTTATAAACATAATATTAATTTAAAAAAAAAAAAAAAAATTGTGATGCTAAAAAACACTTCTGTTAAAATGTAATAATCACTTATTCTTCTGTTGTTTGATACTTTACATTAGTTTTGGATGATACCACAAATTTGTTACCAAGTAGTTACAGGAACTTACAATGGTCATAATTTAAGTGTCCAGAGACATATTTCCCTGAGTTTATAAACATAATCTTAATTTTTTTTTAAATATTTTGTGATGCTAAAAAACACTTCTGTTAAAATGTAATAATCACTTATTCTTCTGTTGTTTGATACTTTACATTAGTTTTGGATGATACCACACATTTAGGTATCGATCCGATACCAAGTAGTTACAGGATCATACATTGGTCATAATTTAAGTGTCCAGGGACATATTTCCTGAGTTTTTAAACATAATATAAATTTAAAAAAAAGGAAAAATGATTTTGTGACGCTAAAAAAACACTTCTGTTAAAATGTAATAATCACTTATTCTTCTTTTGTTTGGCTTACATTAGTTTTGGATGATACCAAAAATGTAGGTATCGATCTGATACCAAGTAGTTACAAGATCATACGATGGTCATAATTTAAGTCCTCAGGGAAGTATTTCCTGAGTTTATAGACTTTTTTTTTTTTTTAAACAAAAAAAGATTTTGTGATGCTAAAAAACACTTCTGTTAAAATGTAATAATCACTTATTCTTCTGTTTTTTGATACTTTTCATTAGTTTTGGACGATACCACAAATTTGGGTATCAATCCGATACCAAGTAGTTACAGGATCATACATTGGTCATAATTTAAGTCCTCATGTGTCCAGGGACATATTTCCTGACTTTATAAACATAATATACATTTAAAAAACCCGAAAAAAAACACTTCTGTCAAAATGTAATAATCACTTATTCGTCTGTATTCATTATTCTTCTGCACTTTTCAGAGGTGGTATAGTGCCGAATATGATTCATTAGTATCGCGGTACTATACTAATACCGGTACAGTATACCGGTATTAGTATAGTACTGTAAAATGTAATAATCACTTATTCTTCTGTTGTTTTGATACTTTACATTAGTTTTTGGTGATGCCACAAATTTGGGTATCAATCCGATACCAAGTCGTTACAGGATCATACATTGGTCATATTCAAAGTCCTCATGTGTCCAGGGACATATTTCCTGACTTTATAAACATAATATTAATTAATTAATATTAATTGATGCTAAAAAACACTTCTGTTAAAATGTAATAATCACTTATTCTTCTGTTGTTTGATACTTTACATTAGTTTTGGATGATACCACACATTTAGGTATCGATCCGATACCAAGTCGTTATAGTATCATACATTGGTCATAATTTAAGTGTCCAGGGACATATTTCCTGAGTTTTTAAACATTACATACATTTTTTTTTAAAAAGGAAAAATGATTTTGTGACGCTAAAAAAACACTTCTGTTAAAATGTAAAAAAAACACTTCTGTTAAAATGTAATAATTTTGGATGATACCAAAAATGTAGGTATCGATCTTATACCAAGTAGTTACAAGATCATACTATGGTCATATTTTAAGTCCTCAGGGACATATTTCCTGAGTTTATAAACATAATATTAATTAAAAAAAAAAAATGTTGTGATGCTAAAAAACACTTCTGTTAAAATGTAATAATCACTTATTCTTCTGTTGTTTGATACTTTTCATTAGTTTTGGACGATACCACAAATTTGGGTATCAATCCGATACCAAGTAGTTACAGGATCATACATTGGTCATAATTTAAGTCCTCATGTGTCCAGGGACATATTTCCTAAGTTATAAACATAATATACATTTTTAAAAAACGAAAAAAGATTTTGTGGTGTCAAATGTTAAAATGTAATAATCACTTATTCTTCTGTATTCATTATTCTTCGGTACTTTTCAGAGGCGGTATAGTACCGAATATGATTCATCAGTATCGCGGTACTATACTAATACCGGAATACCGTACTTTAAACACCGTTGTGTCAACATATTGCTGATAAGAGATACATGTATTTATTATTGTTCTTTATAAAATGCAAACACGGAAATGCTGCAAGTTGTGGTATTAATTGTCACATTTGTGTCATGGGAAAGTGAACGTAAAGAAACACAACAAAAACCTCAAATAAAAAGTTAGTTTTTGTTGGTGTAAAGACGTGTGTCGCAACCTCCGAAATACGGACTATATTAAGGCGGACTAAGGAGGGGAGATGGCGGGACCTACGTGCGGCATAGTCGCTGTTCTCCAGCGGGCGGTCGTTGGTGCAGCCCTCCTGCTCCAGGCGCGCGTCCGCGGCGGCGCAGCAGTAGCGCAGCGAGCACGAGCCGCAGCACACGGTGGCGTCCGTCGTGTCAAAGTCCTCCGGGCACCGGAAGCCGTCGTGGTAGTTGCCGGCGCCGTCCAGCCAGCCGTGGCAGTACTCCCCACGGGCGTGGGAGACCCGCAGGCTCCACGTCAGGTACCCGAGCAGGAGGCAGCCGAGCAGGCGAACCATCCCGGCGGGGAAGGGAAGGAAGACGGCGAACTAAAATCCACTTTAGGCCATCTTGACTACTAAAAGTTTGAACTTTGTCTTCTCCTCCAATGACGACGCGCGGAGGCTCTTCCACTCGCTCTCCTCCTCATCGTCCCACTCCTAACTCTGCGTGGACTTGGTCCCGCCGTGCTCCATCGCCGTGTGTGTGTGTGTCTCACAGCGCGCCTCCATCCATATTTACAGGCTTTGGTGACGTCACCTGCGAGAGCGCGCACGTAAGCGTCGAGTAGCCTACGCGCGCGTTCGCGTGACAAAAGTTTGTTGGGAGCGATTCTCTTTATTGACAAAACATAAAAGTCCATACACTAAACCAGGGGTCGGCAACCCAAAATGTTGAAAGAGCCATATTGGACCAAAAATACAAAAACAAATCTGTCTGGAGCCGCAAAAAAATTAAAAGCCATATTACATGTGTCATGGGATATACATTTAATTAAGAGGACTTAAAGGAAACTAAATGAGCTCAAATATAGCTACAAATGAGGCATAATGATGCAATATGTACATATCGCTAGCCTATAAATCCTGAGTGGAACAGGAAGCCAGTGAAGGGATTTGTAATGTATATTAGTAACCTATCATTTCAAACAGGTACATTCCCAAACAAAATGAAAATAGCTAAAGTTGCACCAATTTTTAAGACTGGAGACAAACATCAATTTACAAATTATAGACCTGTTTCTCTACTTCCACAATTTTCTAAAATCATTGAAAAACTGTTCAATAACAGATTAGAAAGTTTCATAAATAAAAATAGAATACTCGAAGAGAACCAATATGGATACAGAGGTAATGTTTCAACTTCAATGGCTTTAATTGAAATTACAGAATAAATTACCAATGAAATAGATAGTAAAAAATGTGCGGCAGCAGTTTTTATGGATCTAACTAAAGCATTTGACACAATTAATCACAATATTTTAATCAAAAAACTAGAACGATATGGCATCAGAGGGTTAGTCTTAAACTGGATAAGAAGTTATCTAACGAACAGGAAACAATACGTGAAGCTAGGCGAACACACGTCTACAACGCTAAATATATCCTGTGGTGTACCTCAGGGATCTATACTAGGACCTAAATTATTCCATCTCTATATAAATGACATTTGTAAAGTTACAAAAGATTTAAAGTTAGTATTATTTGCGGATGATACAACAGCGTTTTGTTCAGGAGAGAACACACAGGAGATAATACAAATAATAACAGAAGAAATTAACAAATTAAAAAGATGGTTTGACAAAAACAGACTATCGTTGAATCTTAGTAAAACTAAAATAATGCTATTTGGTAATAGTAGAAGAGAAAGTCAAACACAAATACAAATAGACGGAATAGAAATTGAAAGAGTAAACAAAACCAAATTTCTAGGTATAATGATTGATGATAAATTGAACTGGAAATCTCACGTAAAAAATATACAACATAAAGTTGCAAGAAACACGTCAATAATGAATAAAGCAAAACATGTTCTAGACCAAAAATCCCTTCATATTCTCTACTGCTCACTAGTGTTACCATATCTGAGCTACTGTGTAGAAATATGGGGAAATAACTACAAAAGTACACTTCATTCATTAACGGTGTTACAAAAAAGATCAGTTAGAATAATACATCATGTTGGATATAGAGAACATACAAACCCTTTATTTATTGAATCAAAGATACTGAAATTCCACGACATAGTGAATTTGCAAACAGCTAAAATTATGCACAAAAACCCAAGAATATACAACAATTCTTCTCAAAAAAAGAGGAGAAATATAATCTTAGAGAAAAACGTAACTTAAAACATTTGTTTGCACGTACAACACTTAAGACCTTCAGTATATCAGTATGTGGAATTAAATTATGGAATGGATTAAGCAAAGCAATCAAACAATGTACTAATATGATCCACTTCAAGAAACTCTTCAAACTTAAAGTGTTTACAAAGTACAAAGAAGAAGAACCATGACAAACATTCTCAATTTATTTCATCCATTCATTCAATCATTCTTAAAGTAATCTTACTTATCTCATCATATGAAATATGACTTACTTCACCAATTATTATTATTAAATTCTTACTATTATTTATTTATTTATTTTTATTGTGATTTCTTATGGAGTTTATTGTGAATAAATTAAGAACAGGAAGTGAACAAAAAGTTTTAGCAACTGTTATGTAAAGAAAAGGGGTAGGATTAAATAAGCTCTGCTTCTTCCTACTCCTTTTCGAACATGTTGAAAAGAGAAACTGGAAATTGTGATGTATCATGTTGTATGCTTGCATGTTCGAAATAAACTCAAACTCAACTCAACTAAATAGCATGTTAGCATCGATTAGCTTGCAGTCATGCAGTGACCAAATATGTCTGATTAGCACTCCACACAAGTCAATAACATCAACAAAACTCACCTTTGTGCATTCACGCACAACGTTAAAAGTGTGGTGGACAAAATGAGACAGAAAAAAAGTGGCATAAAACACGTCCTAGAAAGTCGGAGAAAGTTATACATGTAAACAAACTATACGGTGAGTTCAAGGACCGCCAAAATTAGTAGGACAAAACGGCGCTCGCCAAATACTCGAATCAGTGAAGCATGTTTAATATAAGCAGTGTGATTTATAACAATTAGTGTCATGTTTGTCCTCCTACAGAAACCATACTAAACAAAAAAATAGATTTTTTTTCCCCTCATCTTTTTCCATTCTTCATACATTTTTGAAAAATCTCCAGAGAGCCACTAGGGCGGCGCTAAAGAGCCGCATGCGGCTCTAGAGCCGCGGGTTGCCGACCCCCGCACTAAACAGTTGGACATGTAAGCTAATTAAGTACAACATTTGATCACATGTTCACATCCCAACAAAAAATGGCACTGTGCTATCAAATTAATGTGAATTGTGGGCAATGACGTTAAATCAGATCAATGACCCTTGTAAAGTACTTGACTAATCCATGCACCGCATTTATTTGTATGACACTATGCAAACAACCTTCCTTAGTCATGGTGCAAAAAAAAAAAATGCAAGTAATTTAAAGGTATTTAAAGGTAACACATTGTTGATATTATGAAACACGTCCAAACACCATAAACAATTCAAATTGACACCCATTTAAATCCATTAGAGCAGTGGTCCCCAACCACCGGTTACCGGTCCGTGGATCGATTGGTACCGGGCCGCACAAGAAATAAAAAAATAAAAATATTTTTTATTTTTTATTAAATCAACATAAAAAACACAAGATACACTTACAATTAGTGCACCAACCCAAAAAACCTCCCTCCCCCATTTATACTCATTCACACTCATTTGCACAAAAGGGTTGTTTCTTTCTGTTATTAATAGTTCTGGTTCCTACATTATATATCAATATAGATCAATACAGCTTGCAGGGATACAGTCCGTAAGCACACGTGATTGTATTTTTTTATGACAAAAAATTAAAAAAAAAAAAAAACCATACCATGAACTTGACTGGCCTGCACAGAGTCCTGACCTGAACCAGATAGAACCCCTTTGGGATGAATTAGAACAGAGACTGAGAGCCACGCCTTCTCCACCAACATTAGTGTGTGACCTCACCAATGCGCTTTTGGAAGAATGGTGGAAAATTCCTATAAACACACTCCGCAACCTTGTGGACAGCCTTCCTAGAAGAGTTGAAGCTGTAATAGCTGCAAAAGGTGAACCGACATCATATCGAACCCTATGGGTTAGGAATGGGATGGCACTTCAAGTTCATATGTGAGTCAAGGCAGGTGGCTAAATACTTTTGGCAATATAGTGTATTTCTCTTTCTAATATATACCGCCCTTTGGGGTTCGTGGTGCCGTATAATGTTTAATAAGAAATCATTTGTGTTTCTAGAGTGTTTGAAACATGAGTCCTTGTTTCATTCCAGATATTTAAGGCTTTACACGTTATATTAACGTTTGTGCTTTTGAGTTTTATGTTTTTTCTACTAGTGTTATGTGTGAAAGGTGCTAGGAATGCGCTTATATACCACATTATACACCACACATTCTTCATGTAAGAAGTTCCTCTCTGATTTTCATATGGTTCATTAAAGTTTGACCATGTTATGGCTCGTATTACACTCTTTTGAAGGATTTGTCATGTATCGAGATAGCCTAGATACGTGTTACAGCGTGTGATATTGCAGTCAATTAGATGTGGTTCAAATAAGGATTTATTGGAGCGCTTCAAGAGGCAGAGAGTGCCTGACTTTATAAAACAAGCCAACATAATTTGAAAGTTTTGCTTACAGGTCATGAGCGTGTTTTTAAAGTTGAAGATTTCATCAATATGGATACCTTAGAACAGGGGTGTCAAACTCATTTTAGCTCAGGGGCTGCATGGAGGAAAATCTGTGCACACGCGGGTCTGACTATTAAATTAATGGAATTAAAACTAAAAAAATAAAGGCAACTTCAGATTGTTTTATATGTCTTACTTTGGCCTAAAATAGAACAAACACATTTTGAAAATAGTACAATAAAAATATAGAAAAAAATACAGGCAGTGGTAAAGTTTAGATCCATGAAGGAAAGAAGAAAGTGAAGGAATGTTTATAACTGAATAAATGTACATATGCATAACAATTTGTTTTATTTTGTATTTTATTTTTTTAAATTAATTAACGTTTATGACAACCTTTTTCCAAAACGCAATATAGAATGTGACAAATAACAGGATAATACATATATTTATCGTTTGTTTTCAAAAAGCTTACCAAAAAGTGGGACCCCAAAAATGTACTGTGGGACCGCATTTTTATGACTTTATGGGGTCCCTGGGAACCCGTTTTGAAAATCCCTAGCACCAACACTGATGGAGTATTGATGCGTGCAAAACAGCAGCAGGGGGCTGTGGCCTGTGGGCCGGTTCTAATACTAATCAAATATCATCACGGAGGCCATTGATAATTCATTCGCGGGCCGGATCTGGCCCGCGGGCCTTGACACCCACGGTCTAATGTTTTGAGTAAATCCTGCTTTAGAAACCAGGAGGGGGGGAACTAAAAATACAGAGAAGAAACAAATGTAGCTTCAATAATTTGTTCTTTTTTCTTTAAAAAAAGATAGATAAAAATATCCATCCATCCATTTTCTACCGCTTGTCCCTTTTGGGGTCGCGGGATACAAATATTATATATATATATATATATATATATATATATATATATATATATATATATATATATATATATATATATATATATATATATATATTATTGCATATATATATTTCTGCTTATATTTTATATAAGCATGTATTTAGCCATATATATATATATATATATATATATATATATATATATATATATATATATATATATATATATATATATATATATATATATATTTCTGCTTATATTTTATATAAGCATGTATTTAGCATATATATTTATATATATATGTATATGATAAATAAATGATATATATATCACTTATATATGCTTATATATGCTTATATAAAATATAAGCAGAAATATATATATATATATATATATATATGCTTATACATGCTTATATAAAATATAAGCAGAAATATATATATATATATATATATATATATATATATATATATATATATATATATATATATATATATATATATATATAAGTATTCAAAACATTAGCCAATAAATGTAAAAAAATAAAATAAAAATTGCAAACACGCTTGTTACTTGATATTTTCTATTACGATTCTGCCTTGCAGACTATATATGTGTAAATAATATGCAACTATATTTATTTGATTCTTGTTTATATTGAAAAATGTGCCGTTTTAGACTGCGATATTGTTCATTTATTACAAAGGTCGAGCTGGTATGCTTAGCTGTTGTGTAGCTACTTCTAGCCTGGCATGTTTACCTTTTTAAATGACTAAAATACACAAAATTGTGTGCTTCCTGAAGTACATTCAGATGTTAAGTGACTGTCCAGCTTTGCACGAGTAAACAATCTGCAGGACTGCTTGCGGTAAAACTAATGTTAGAAAGTTTAGATGCAAGTCGATATAATCCGATACTTGTTTTTTTGTGCTGATATTGGACCAATTTGTGATATCAATATCGGATCAGGACACCCAAAGTGAGCTTAAAAGGTCAGTATGAAGATGTATTACATTGGGAAAGGCCAAATCAAAGGACTGAACGGGCCAAATTTGGCCCCCGGGCCCCACTTTGGGCACAGCTGCTTTAGACATTACATCTGACAATATGACAGCTGTGACGTGTGCATTCTTTGGACTGTTTATCGCCTAACCTATTCAATTCAGGGCGATGAAAGGCTGTGAAAAGAAAGTTTTGAAAAAATGTACATAAAGTTGAACCCAAAAGGGATTTATTGAATAAGACTCAGGTTCCTGTTTAGCCTTTCAAATGTCAGAACAAACACTACCAGATGTTGAGCTTGTAGCGGAAACTAGTCTCTCTCGTCACGTTTTGTCTAGTATTTTTGAGAAAACTGTTTGCAATATGCAATTTGACGAGACTTTTTTATTTATTTAGACTTACTATTTTATAACTACAGTCGTGGTCAAAAGTTTACATACACCTGTGAAGGACTTTATGTCATGGCTGTCTTGAGTTTCCATGTCTGACATCACATGGACAAAGATAAGACCTTCTGGAGGAAAGTTCTGTGGTCAGATGAAACAAAAATGGAGCTGTTTGTCCACAATACCCCGCAATATGTTTGGAGGAGAAAAGGCGAGGCCTTTTATCCCAGGAACACCATGCCTACCGTCATGCATGGTGGTGGTAGTATTATGATCTGGGCCTGTTTTGCTGCCAATAGAACTGGTGCTTTACAGAGAGTAAATGGGACAATGAAAAAGGAGGATTACCTCCAAATTCTTCAGGACAACCTAAAATCCTCAGCCCGGAGGTTGGGTCTTGGGCGCAGTTGGGTGTTTTTCTACAAACATTTGTGAAAGAATGGGCCGCTCTCAGTGATTTCCAGCGTGGAACTGTCATAGGATGCCACCTGTGCAACAAATCCAGTCGTAAAATTTCCTCGCTACTAAATATTCCAAAGTCAACTGTCGGCTTTATTGTAAGAAAATGGAAGAGTTTGGGAACAACAGCAACTCAGCGCACCAAGTGGTCGGAGTGTGAAATTTGGTGGAGGAGGAATTATGGTGTGGGGTTGTTTTTCAGGAGTTGGGCTTGGCCCCTTAGTTCCAGTGAAAGGAACTTTGAATGCTACAGGATACCAAAACATTTTGGACAATTCCATGCTCCCAACTTTGTAGGAAGAGTTTGGAGCGGGCCCCTTCCTCTTCCAACATGACAAGGTCCATAAAGACATGGATGACAGAGTCTGGTGTGGATGAACTTGGCTGGCCTGCACAGAGTCCTGACCTGAACCCAATAGAATTCCTTTGGGATGAATTAGAACGGAGATTGAGAGCCAGGCCTTCTCGACCAACATCAGTGTGTGACTTCACCAATGCGCTTTTGGAAGAATGGTGGACAATTCCTATAAACACACTCCGCAACCTTGTGGACAGCCTTCCCAGAAGAGTTGAAGCTGTAATAGCTGCTAAAGGTGGACCCACATCATATTGAACCCTATGGGTCAGGAATGGGATGGCACTTCCAGTTCATATGTGAGTCAAGGCAGGTGGCCAAATACTTTTGGCAATATAGTGTATGTGTGGATATGGCGCCCTCTAGTGGTAATACTAATGCACTCCATCCAATTGGATCATCTACATACAAGAACTGGTGTTTGTTTTGAGCGACACAAAATGCAATTCGAAGTGTTTATATTGCAATCGTCTAATTATGCAAACGTATTTTGAATAGGCAAGTATACATGCTACAACATCATTTTGTCAATTTAACAGTTTACGTGCTTGCTGTCTTTGTAGTCCACATCCCCGTAGACAAGTCCCGCCTGCAGTCTCAACGTGGATCCTCCCGCCTGGGGATTGGAGAGGCTGCATGTCAGTAAATATTAGCCGCCCTCCCTCCGTAGTGTGCCAGGGGAACAGAGCCAGACAGCGGCGGATCGATCCATCGCACACGCTCCATACAGAAGGAAGGGATGGAGGGGAAGATGCAGCCCGCCGACGAAGGCCCCTCCGCCGCCAAGACGCGACGCGGTGTCCCCGCCTGGAGCCTCCGCTGCAAGCTTCCGGAGGAACCGTCGCGCCTCGACCGCTCCGCCGTGATGGAGCCTCCGCTCTTCTGTGACGCCCGTCAGTTCATCTTCCATCCCGGGCAGCCTCTCCCTTTCCAGGCGCAGCACTACCACCGCCAGAGGTTCCCCGGCGAGGCCAGGCCCAGCTGCGGGGTCCCGACATCCACCTCGGCGGCAGCGGGCGGCGTCGCTCTGGGTGCCCCGCAGAAGCGCGCCGTCAGCGGCGTGGCCGAGTGCAGGTTGTCCCCTGGACGTCTGAAGCAGGAATCTCCAGACTGCACGTTTGGTATCAGCTCAGGTAGGTTCACAACTTTAACTTCAACCACATCCATGTTTTGTGCTCCATATACATTACTTGTCACATTTATATGTAATATTATCACTTATGTACTGTAACCTATACATGTACATTAGGTCAGAAAAAACACAGAGGCTATATCATCCCTACAAGCCTATTTCGCAGGTTTCCCTGCTCGTCAGGGGATTATATATATATATATATATATATATATATATATATATATATATATATATATATATATATATATATATATATCTATCTATCTATCTATCTATCTATCTATCTATCTATCTATCTATCTATCTATCTATCTATCTATCTATCTATCTATCTATCTATCTATCTATCTATCTATCTATCTATCTATCTATCTATCTATCTATCTATCTATCTATCTATCTATCTATCTATCTATCTATACATACATACATACATACATACATACATACATACACACATATAGTCGAGGTTTCTGTGGTTTATTCGTTATACAGTGCTCAATACCGGGGTAGAGCGGAATATACATTACTTGTCACATATGTATATGTAATATTCTCACTTACGTACTGTAACCTATATATATATATATATATATATATATATATATATATATATATATATATATATATATATATATATATATATATACATTAGGTCAGAAAAAACACAGAGTCTATATCATCCCGACAAGCCTGTTTCGCAGGTTTTCCTGCTTGTCAGGGGATTATATATATATACATATAGTCGAGGTTTCTGTGGTTTATTCGTTATACAGTGCTAAATACCAGGGTAGAGCGGAATATACATTACTTGTCACATATTTATATGTAATATTCTCACTTATGTACTGTAACCTATATATATATATATATATATATATGTATATATATATATATATATATATATATATATATATATATATATATATATATATATATATATATATATATATATATATATATATATATACACAATAGGTCAGAAAAAACAGAACAGAAACCTCGACTATATGTATATATATATATATATATATATATATATATATA